>NW_013667052.1:205734-210945 GCF_000517525.1 Limulus polyphemus
GTACATGACAAGTCTGTTTTATGACATATGTAGTGAAGACAACCACACAGTCCTGTACATGACAAGTCTGTTTTATGACATTTGTAGTGAATACAACCACACAGTTATGCAGACTTGTCATGTATTTATGACATTTGTAGTGAAGACAACCACACTATTAGTTACTGACTAACCATTATCAGTTATTGCTTATGAAATATAACACCAAATGCATATAATGTAAGTTAGCCTGTGATATTTGTAATAATTAATTAGAGAATTAGAATTATATAAACATGATATTATATCTTTTACTCGCAAGAACTGTACGAGCCGAAACTTTAGGTCTCGATTGTCCTTTGTTTTCGTTCCAACTTTTTTTCCTGTTATCTCCGACTTTAACTATTTCTATAAATAACTTTTAAAAAGCTAGGAATGACATTTGTCAAATACGACCTACAAAAATATATATATCCAAAACAATTAAGTTACTCCAACAAAGTGCTCGCAATCTGATGGTCACGGGTTCGAATCCCTGTCAGACCAAACATGTTCGCCCTTTCAGCCGTGGGGGCGTTATAATGTGCGGTCAATCCCACTATTCGTCGGTAAAAGAGTAGCCCAAGAGTTGGCGGTGGGTGGTGATGACTAGCTGCCTTCCCTCTAGTCTTACACTGCTAAATTAGGGACGGCTAGCGCAGATAGCCCTCGTGTAGCTTTGCGCGAAATTCAAAAACAAACCAACAAAGTGTATAATATAATATTGATTAGTTACAATCACGTTTCGCCGGTTTTGAAAACTCCGTTCACACCATGACAACAATACAATAAAGAGATTGTTTCCATACACATATTGTTTGTTCGGGTTTCCTCGAGAGTGCCAGTTATACAACGTTTTTCCAAACTCCATTTCTTCTGGAATCGTGTTATCGTTATAGTTAAGACTATTATAAGATTAACTGCCAACGTATGGCTTCTTCTTGTGTTCTCCTCCCCTCCCCTTCTTCTTCTTCTTCTTCCTGGTGTTGGTTTGCTTGTTACGTGCTGATCTGTCTTACGTTTTCCAGTACACAACTTATCATACAAAAGTCGTCAATTATTCAGCTCTACGACACTTGGGATCGACTAATAAGGATGTTGTGAAACGGATAACTAGGATTATATCCAGGTTCTCATTAACGCCAGTTAGATTCTAAACATTGTTATGCTGCCCTTCTATGTTTGTCTTAGCCCCCACCCTCCCACCTTACGCTGTTGTGTGTAAATATATATATTTGCTCCATTTTTTATTCCCAGACAATGTTTTTACCCCCATAGTGAGGGAAGTTTTAATTACCGTGAGATGGTAGTTCATGAGTTACACCACTGTCATTTTCATCACAGACAGAGCAGTAATTCAACACATAAACCTAGTTTGTTTAACGGATATAAGTATTGATTCTCTGTGTAAGATCAGGAGGAAGACCATAAAATAAAATCTTTAAAACATTTACAGTGCCCTAATATACTCCGTTAGTCTGGTTTGGGTATTAAACACTGTCATATCAGTTTAATCATACATAACTTGACTTGGTACTTATACATAATTATACCAATTGACTCGGTACACACATATAATTATACCTCTTGACTCGGCAGACATACATAATTATACCAATTGACTCGGTAATCATACATAATTATATCACGTGACCCGGTAAACATACATATTTATACCATTTGACTCGGTAAACATACGTAACTATACCACTGACTCGGTAAACATACATAACTATACCACTTGACTCGATAAACATACATAATTATACCACTTGACTCGGTAAACATACATAATTATACCACTTGACTCGGTAAACATATGTAATTGTACCACCTGACTCGGTAAACATACATAATTATACCACTTGACTCGGCACATAACATAGCAAGTGATTGCCTTTTTTCGTTCTGCGATCTTGTATAGTTATTGGTTGTAGTTCTTTTCTCACTAGGACTTTCAATTCATTGCACTACACGGGCCTCACAGCAGGCTCATTCATTGTGAATAAAATTAAAACTATTAATTGAAATAAACTAATCAAAGGGTTAGAAGTCCGTGCTAAGCCTAATTTAGTGTGAAACTGCATGAACATATTTAATTTCTGTAGTGCATATTGGTGTATAGAAAACATTTTAATACTAGAAATAAATGACTTATAACACCAAAACTGTTACTTTTTCTTAACTGGACGCTCAATGTTTCGCTTTACAGTTTCTTCAGGAGCGTTACATTAAAATGCATGGGCATATTGACTGTTTGTGTTCAATCTGATATAGTGTCAAACTGCATGAAAATATTCACTGTTCATGGTAAGCGTAATCTAGTGTCAAACTGTATGATAATACTTACCATCAACCTTAATGTAGGGTCAAAATCTACTTAATATTCAGTACTTATGTTCAGTCTTACTACAGGGCCGAACTGTAGGAAATAATTAAAGGTGATATTTTAAATTACTGATATCGTGATGCTTATTTTGTTGGTACATACCTTGCATTATTCGAAATAAAATTACAACTATATTGTTAAAATTTATAATATACCACCCCTTAACAGTTGGTTCATCAAATACTTAGCAAAGCAAAATTTCTACATATTCACAGTTAAAATAAAAACAGTTGGCTTTGATTTCTTCTGAAAAATAGGATTCGACATGACACTTAAAAGTAACGTTTTCCAAAACTATAATGTGCTAATCTTAAGAGAAAAAAAATCCGTAACAGCTGGGCGTGTTCTTGTGGTAAAGGTACAGGGCTGCGCATCGTAAAGTTGAAAGTTCGAGCTGAGACTTGCCGCTAAACACGTTAAACTGTAGAGGTGTCATAATAATGACAATAAGTCTCGCTATTTAACCCAGTTATGGGTAACAGTAGGAGATTCTAAAGAGTTATCTTTATTCTGGTTGGCAGTTTCGAATTAAGGATGACCATACATGAGCCTTAAGAGTCTCTGACCTGACCGTTTAACCCTTATGTCGCGTGAAATACCATTCAAGTAAAAACAAACAAACAACAACAACTAATAAATACTTGAAAAGTATACCAAAACATTTACTTATTGTGTACGGGTTGTTACCAACAGATGACAGCACATGCCTGTTACTAAAATGTGTTACCTGCATTATAAAACATCTTAAGTGCTTTTCGTATTCCTCGATCTTGAGTTCTTAGTGAATAAATTACAAATATATCGAGGTATTTCAATGAACATTTTTCGCTCATTATATTAAACATAAATCTCGTTTGTTTCCTTTCTTATCAATAGATGGACAACCACCAACTTGATAGATAACTAATACTCATAAAAACAAAGGGAAGATAGCGTGCATGCTTTCCATAAGCTTTTGAGTTTTGGATTATAGTTCAGAAATATTGAAATGTATGTAAGTACTTTGTTTATTTACTACATATAAAGAATTTAATCTGTATGAATACATATTCTTTCCTTCCACCATAAAATCGCTATATTGGTCCCTTTGGCCTCAATTTTCGGTCTCAAAACGGCCTCTGAGGCCTCGGCCACATAGCCCATGTTACTACATTCACAACATTGTATCTATACTCCGAGTTTGGAGTTTGTATCTTTAAAGCTGTGGCCGTACATAAGGAACAGACCCATAGACACCGAGAGAAAGGGAAATTCGCGCTAATATACTTGGATTTTATAATTTTTTATTAGTTTTTTTCGAGAACCACAGTTTGTGCTTCTTCAAATTATTCCATTTTTCAATATGCTCAGCAGCAACTGCTAGCTTATCGTTGATTTGAAAGAAAAGTAGACGACAACATCCAGAAACATCTATTGTTTCAGAGATGATAAAGATAATTAAAAGCATACACACACACAGACGTATTAACCAAACGTGTATTTAATTCGTCATTGTTAAGAAACTTGTAGCTCTGAAGCTGGCTTTGATTAAGTCCGGGGTGTTACCAAGTCCTATTCCCCATCCAATTCCTCTTACTTGCCTTCAGAATGTACTAAATTTAGTCCCCCCCCCCGTCCAGCTACTATCATTTACGTCATTACTATATATCAAATCCTATTCTCCATCTATCTCTTATCGTACTTGGCACCAACATATATGATTCCCCATCTCATATCCTACTTTGAATCAATATATGATCCCCCATCTCTTATCCTACTTGGCATTAATATATGACTCCCCTCTCTTATTCTACTTGGGACCAATATATATATATATGATTCCCTATCTCTCATCCTATGTGGAACCAATATGTGATCCTTCATCTATTATCCCACTTGGCACAAATATACGATTCCCCCATCTCTTATCGTACTTGACACCAATATATGATCCCCTATCGCTTATTCTACTTGGCACCAATACATGATCTGTCTCTGTCTCTATCAAATTTAGCACTAGACCAGTGACTAAAAGTGTCATTTTTTCTCTGTTATAACAATTAGGAAATGTTTCACCTTGCTTGTTGCGAGCTCTTAGGGGGAAAAAAAAAGGAATTTCAGCGTTAAAATTAATGACACACGAGGAGTGACTTGTAGGTCTTTATAGTAAAAAATTATTTTGATATTTCATTAAGTGTTAATACGCAATAATTCACTGTTGAGTTTTAGGCTATATAAATGTTTATAAAACCAACTGAATAGAAATAAAAGAGGATCTGTTAAGTTCTTATGGGTTTTTGCTCTATGCATACAAAAGGCAATCTCTACAGTCTTCTATAACATCCTCCTCCAAAAACGCCACCCACCGTCAGCTCGTAGGCCACTCTAATCGGATAGTGAAATTTGACTCTTACTTTTATAACGCACTTACGGCTCTTGCGGTAACGGAGAGTAAACCATTGGTCCGTGCTCGGCCCATATGTAGACGAAATGTGGAGGGTTGTTTGTTGTAATGGCTCACCAACAACGAGGGTATTAATTTTATTATAGCTAAAGGCTGGTACCATGTAATGCCTTATGTCACTTTTGTAATCATTCAGTGGTCTTCATGAAGAACTACGTTTCTAACTCCTTCCTGAGCAATCCACCTAGTGGGCCAGTAGTAAGTTTACGGATTACAACCCTAAAATCTGGGACTCATCTACCCGCTGTGGTGTATCTATGCGCTAAAACAAAACAAACGAACAAGACCTAAAAAAAGGGTTCTGATAACCATTGTGGGCACAGCACAGATAGCCCGTTGTGTAGCTTTGGGCTTAACAACA
>NW_013667052.1:211871-216442 GCF_000517525.1 Limulus polyphemus
GGTATCGAAACCCGGATTCTAGCGTTGTAAGTCCGCAGACATACCGCTGTGCTACTGGGGGGGTGCGTTTTTATTCTAAAGGAGGTATTTTATTTTGGAGTATTTGTATGTTAATTGAAATAAACTTGTGTATATGATAGAATGGAATTGGAATTTTTTCAACCAGAAAGGCACCTTATGCGCACGTTATCTAAACGATCAGGTTAGAGACCCGTAAGTTTCAAATACTGATGTCACTCTTTTTAAATCTCTGATCAGAAGAAAGGTAGTCAAAATGAAGTAACCACCGGAACGGGAATATAGTCCGGTTCTTTAAACCGAATAATGGGATTCATTGTCAAATTTATAACGCGCCCACAGCTGAAAGTACGGAGCGTGGTCGGTTGTGTTACGTATGGAACTCTTAGATCTGCAGCTCGAGATACTAAATACTAAGTAACGCCGGGCTAGAAGATATAGAAACGCACACACACACACACATAGCTAGATAGATGTTAACATTTTAACCCTTAAGAAAAATTTTCAAAGTAAAAACCAAAAGTTACATCACAACATAAAGACCTCAGAATGTGAATTATGAGAACTTTTAAAAAAGAGATTTTAATTTTATGATGAAAGCATAATTTCAGATTTATAGTGTAAACAGCCCTGGTTAGTATAACATCACATAAAACGCGTTTACTGTGTGCCTTGCCATTTGGCCCCCAGTGGCACAACGGCATGTCTACAGACTTACAACGCTAGTAACCGGGTTTTGATACCCGTGGTGGGTAGAGCATAGATAGCCCATCGTGTAGCTTTGTGCTTAACTTCAAACAACAACCTTGCCATTTGGCCCCCTAGTGGCATAGCGGCATGTTTACAGACTTACAACGCTAGTAACCGGGTTTCGATACCCGTGGTGGGCAGAGCATAGATAGCCCATCGTGTTTTTGCTTGTTTGTTTTTTCCATTAAACTTTATCGACAAAACTATATTTTATTTTATTTCATTACATGATCACCAAGTACTTGCTTTTTTGTTGTTTAAAACAAAGTTACACAAAGGGCTATCTGTGCTGTGCCCACCACATTTATCGCTGAGCTACTCGGTGGGGGTTGAGAGGGAGAGCAAAAATCACAAACGAATCTGAAAATACAAAGTTCTGTAAAATTACTTGGATGTTGTAAATGCTCTGTAGATTGAATTAGCGGGTTTTGAGAGATGAAAATCATTATCCATCCGAGTTTATATCGATGTACATAATTTATTTGAACATTTTAACGTGTTTAGGGCCATTTAAGTGTTTCTGTGGTAAATAAATCACGAAGTGGATTTCGAAACAAAAACTGCCTTAGTAATTAATGCTAAATAGTTAACAAGTCGTAATCCAGGAGTTTCAAAACAATGGTAATGGGATGGGATCGATTAACGTGACCCAAACCAAACACCAGGTGTCCAGAGGTAATACATTTTCGGATATCTGTAAAAGCAATTACAGTATTTTTATAGAGAAAAAAAAAATCCAAAATTTCTGAAGGAATAGTTTAGGTTAAAAATTTACAGAGACGAAAGAGGGAGGGGGTGTAAATAAGTCTTAAAACTCCCTCACTACGATCGTGTGGTAACCATAAACTAACTTTTAGTTTGTAATTGTTGGACGTTGCATTTATGGCGAGTTTCTTAACGTGTCGTGTATGTAGATACCTACCTCAAGGTTATAATTGTACTGACCTTTGACCCTACTGCTAAGATGGGCTGGTTACTCTGGTGGGAAGTACCTCTTTAAAACAAGTTGACAAGAGCGAGAAGTAAACAAAGGCGACGCCTGAGTATATAGATATTTTGAAAATATAATAAAAAAAGGGAAATTATGTTTATGTTAAATTAGACAGTGAAAAGCCCTGGTGGTTATTTACTCTTTAAGGGTTTAGATTATGTACCCCACAATAATCAGATATTAATTGAAATTTACTTAAAATCCCTCAAAGTATTTCAGAAAGGATTCCAAAAAATAATAAAAGCATTGAATAGAAGGAAACGAAGTCATAGCGGAAAACATTTCACATCTAGTGAGCAGAAGTTTGTTTCTTTTCTGGGGGAATTTCAAGTCGGATTTCCCCAAAACTAGGACGTCGTACAGTTAAAGGGGGTTCAGGGGATCGAAAGATCACCCCTATTAAAAATCGCAAATTTCCTTAGTGGCGTAAATCACCCAAACTCGTAAAATAGATGACTGAAAAACTAAAGATGCCGGTCAGATAGAACATCTAAATGTTGTCATAGATATATTTATAGTTTAAAATGTTTTTTTTGTCTGGCTTTGTTTCCTTTTGAGATTCTAGCTTCCAGGCCACACAGCAATATGCTCTTTATTATAGTTTCGATAACCGCGGGGATAGAACACAGATAGCCCATCTTGTAGCTTAACAACAAATCAGGCAAACAAACTAAACCAATCCATGTTAGTTCGCAATAACCTCTCGCTTTTTGGATTGATATATGTATATATAATTCAAAACAATTACTTTGGTTTGGTTTGTTTAGAATCTCGCGCAAAGCTACACGAGAGCTATCTGCGCTAGCCGTCTCTAATTTAGCAGGGATAGACTGGAGGGAAGGCAGCTAGTCATCACCACCCACCGCCAACTCTTGGGCTACTCTTTTATCAACGAATAGCGGGATTAACCGTTACATTATACAGTCCCCACAGCTGAAAAGGTGAGCATGTTTAGTGTGACGGGGATTCGAACCCGCGACCCTCAGATTGCGAGACGAGCGCCCTAACCACCTGGCCATGCCGGCCCACTTTTCTGATATAACCCATAATGAAAGAGTTAGCACAAAATAATCACCAAAATAGTCCAGTAGATTTAAAACGAACAAGAAACTCTAGTGTTTTCGTATACTTCAGCTCAGATAAGCCATTGTAAAGCTTTACGTCAAGACAAATTAAACAAAAAAATAAATAAAAAGGAGCCGAGCATAGCATGATGGCTAGTATGCTCGTACTTTGAATCCGAGGCTTACGATTCGCGGCCCGTGGCCACAGGAACACACTCCACACGTTGGTGATGTGGGTGCGTTGTAAGAGTGATAGTCAGATCTCACTACTTCATGCTGAAAAGGTAGCCCATGAGTTTACGGTGGGTGCTATTGACTAGCTGCCCTTCTTATAGTCTATTAGTTCAAAATTAGAACGACTATGTGTGAAAAGTTTGTTTAGCTTTGCACAAAATTCCTTTTTAGTTCTGCGCTTAAATTCTGAAACAAATAAATACCCCTCTTCCCAAATCATTATTTAAAGTTTTAGCTTAATCCTATAAACTGTGATTCTCCCAAAAGATACATTAAAATGACACCCCGATTATTAAGATTGTTTTCAATAATATATGTGCCCCCCCCCCAGTGGCACAGCGGTATGTCTGCGGACTTACAACGCTAGAAACCGGGTTTCGATACCCGTTGTGGGCAGAGCACAGTTAGCCCTTGTGTGGCTTTGTGCATAATTAAAAACAAACAAACAATAATATATGCTTAAATACCCCTTAGTGTGTAGTTGTTTGGAAAATTTGACACGAAAACGTGGATGTGAGATTTGATCATCACTATCACTACCTATGACGTACCTGTAGCTTGTTGCGTATTGGCTTACATTCAATGACGTCATTTCAAAACCGAATAAAAATTAAGACGTTTTCTTCACTGCCGACTAAATATTTACTTGGTAGCGTTAAGTCTCTCAAACTTGAGGTGACGTGATTTTTCACAGTATTTTTTGGAAAGGTAAGGCCTAGTTACTAACCTGTCTGTGTCTTAGAAAAGCAGCTATTTAGAATATTAGCCGATGTTAACATGGATGGTAAACACACGCATGTATAATATGCTAGACGCTTATCGTGTACAAATTATGTATATCACTGCGCTGAAATTTGTTCTGATAACGTATTTTATAAAATGTATTGCGTAGTTCTCAATACCCCCCCCCCCTCCAGTGGCACAGCGGTATGTCTGCGGACTTAAAACGCTAGAAACCGGGTTTCGATACCCGTGGTGGGCAGAGCACAGATAGCCCATTGTGTAGCTTTGTGCTTAATTACAAACGAACAAGTTCTTAAAAGGTGCGTTTAAAGTTATTGCATTACTCAACTGTATCGTGGTACAAGTTTAATTAATCAACTCAGAATTTAGCACTATGTGAATGGTTTAGTTCTATAGAATATTTCACTGTTTATTTTTGCTTTGTTTTGTTGATTGAGCAAGCGAATGACGTTGAGAAAATATTGAGTTTATCATATGTAATAACTGTTATAATAGGTGGCTCTAATGTTATGTTTTGTGTTAGTATTTAGCACAAAGCTACGGAATGGGTTACCTGCACTCTGGCCAGGCATGGCCAGGTGGTTAGGGCGCTGGACTCGCAATCTGAGGGTCGCGGGTTCGAATCCCCGTCCCATCAAATATGCTCGCCCTTTCAGCATTGGGGGCGTTATAATGTGATGGTCAATCCCCCTATTCAAATTCGATGACGAGGAACCCACTTTGAGACTAATAAAGCTTGGAGACGGCTTGAATGGGTAATGAAGAAAAAC
>NW_013667052.1:216690-238786 GCF_000517525.1 Limulus polyphemus
TCTGCGGACTTACAACGCTAGAAACCGAGTTTCGATACCTGTGATAGGTAGAGCACAGATAGCCCATTGTGTAGCTTTGTGCTTAACTTCAAACAAACAAATAAACTAGGAAACGAACCCAGAATTTAGCGTTGAAGGTCCGAAGACTAACCGCTGACCCACTGTGAGGCCTAACCTTATGAACAAGCACATATTATGACTCGTATAACATTTTTCTATTAGAGAGCAGTAAACAAATGCGAAAGCTGTAAACATTCCCTCGTAATAACAGGATAAAAGTAATTCAAAGCGGATATTTGTTTATTCTGAACATTAAATTTGCCCGATCTGTTTACTCCTTAATAACTGATAAACTGATAATTTTGCACACAAGTTACACAAAATTCCCATTACGTTTTGGTCCTTTGGTTAAAAATTAACTAGATTTTATGTAGGTTTCCGCAAGTTTCAATTTAAATGGCAAAGACGTATACTAATTATGTCTGCTGCAGTTAATGTACAAATATTAAAGTGTGTGATTTTAAGATAGATATCCAATACGAGATGGCGCTACAATCAGTCATTGGACTAAGGAATTATAAAAGTTCCGCATATTGGAAAAGTTCTTATCTGAGAACTTTTTTTTTATTATGACGAAACCAGGACGGAAATACATAACCGCAATGGATTTATTCATTCAGTAATCTTTATGAATAGTTATTTGAAATGTTTAGTACTTTGAGAGTTATTGTAACAGCTATTATGATTGATGCGAATATTCAACATAATATTTATCATCATGAACTAAAACGCGTCCTGTATGGATCGAACTTCGAACTTTAGATGTAACATGATGTTACCAGTTCAAGTCAAATACAGGATAAGATTTGAACATAGACGTGAAATGAAATAAGACATCGGGCAATCAAAACAATTATTTGCATCTATCAGTCTGTCGCTCGGGGAGAGGGGTCCAGTGGTAAATTTACAGACTTATAACGCTAAAATCCAAGGTTCGATTCTTTCCAGTAGACGGGGCGCATATAGTCTATTGTGGAGTTTTGCTTTACATACCTATCTATCCCCCTGAAAAAATCTTTGAATTTTATGTGTATTTCTATATCATATGTACAGTACTATGTTTTTACATTACATGGTGCCCTGGCGAAGATTTTAGTGGAAATATTGATATATTAAAGTATTTCTTATAGTTGAAACTCCTCTCTTATTTATCAAATAATTTACTTCAGTTAGCACCTTTATAACGCTAAAGTTTAGGTTTCGATCCCTGAGGTGGGCAAAGCGCAAATAAATCCATTTTGCAGCTTTGGCGCTTAACAACAACAACAAAAAAAAGGCCCAATGCTTCTTTCACTAGGAAGCGAAAAGTTCCGTCAGGCCATGGCCTGACCACTTATTCATGGCATGTAAAGCTACAACTTATGTATTAAAAATTGCTTCTTTTAATTCTACACATTACGCTGTGTATATGCAGTATTTTTAGTTAAAATGGTTCGAGATTCAATTTCATAGCATTGAATCTTCAAAATATTTGGGGGGCATGTCCCCAGAGCGCCCTAGAAATGACAATGTGGCAATGGCCTGACCACTCCAAATTTGCTTCCTATGGCATTTCACTTACTAACAGAATGACAATTCCAAATTTGAACACAAAATGACAGACGTGTCATATCAGTTTTGTTTTGTTTAGATTTAATCACTTCTAAAAAGTGACTTGGCTGGATAAATCATTATTGCCTAAACTGAGGCGTTTCTTTGATATATTTTCCGATGAGTCGATATTTTGGATATGTCTTAAATAAAACACCTGGTTTAACTACGAGACGAAACAGTTTGACACGATTCTGTAAACAATGTAAACTTCCTGGCGTACCAGATATTGATTGAAAGAGAAAATATGATGTTTTACACATATTTGGTTACGTACATACAACGCTAAAATCCGAGGTTCGAGTGGCCGCGATTAGCAAGGCAGATAGTCCAATGTGGCTTTGCTGTAAAACAAACAAACCCACATATTTGAAGACGTACTTGCCTGTGTTGGGTTAAATATTTCCTTCAATCAGTCGACGGTTTGTTTGTCTATTTGTTTGAAGTAAAGCACAAAGCTACACAATGGGCTATCTGTGCTCTACCCACAACCGGTATCGAAACCCGGTTTTAGTGTTGCAAGTCCGCAGACGTACCGTTGCGCAACTGGGGAGGGGAAATGGGTTAAGTGACGGAAATATTGGCTACGCATCCCTTACATAAACAGGTGCCTGTCGTTGGAAAAGTTTGTATTGCACGATAATTGTGTTGTTCTGAGTCTGTTGCTTTCACGTAGAGCACATTGAAGTCGGTTTTGCCATATGTAGCCTGTATCTATATAAATATAATAGTACTGTCTGTTGTCTGTCCATGTTAGATATTCAACAAAATTAGTGTGGAGGCTCATTAGGTCCATGCGGGGGTACATACAAATTTTCAGTTTTGCATTTTGCACCACTATTTCGCCCCCTGTTGATAGATCTTCACCAAATTTGGTATGGATGTTCACTGGGTTTATGGGGAGATACATACAAATTTTCAGTTTCACATTTTGTGTCTTGCAGTTTTTATGAGCGTCTTTGCGTTTTTCATAATTACATATAAGGGAAGCAGCTTTTCATGTCCTAAGATAACCTTTCATTAATCACGAATTTACATAAATTCTGTCCATGAGACGGGTACTCCAGTTAGTTTTTAATATAGTGTTGTTGCTGTGTTCCAGCTAGTTAAGAATATAGTTTAATTTATGGTAGGGGAAAAGTTAAAATAAAGAAAAAGGAAATAGCGAAGTGTTGGAATATATCAGCAAAAGTGTTTACAAAAATCATATGTGTTAAGTATATTAACGTCTAATTTATGATTAACATAAGTTCAGTAAACACAATGTTACATGCTAAACCTAGAAGTAAACACAATGTTACATGCTAAGCCTAGAAGTAATACACAATGTCACATGCTAAACCTAGAAGTAAACACAATGTCACATGCTAAACCTAGAAGTAAACACAATGTCACATGCTAAACCTAGAAGTAAACACAATGTCACATGCTAAACCTAGAAGTAAACACAATGTCACATGCTAAACCTAGAAGTAAACACAACGTCACATGCTAAACCTAGAAGTAAACACGATGTCACATGCTAAACCTAGAAGTAAACACAATGTCACATGCTAAACCTAGAAGTAAACACGATGTCACATGCTAAGCCTAGAAGTAAACACAATGTCACATGCTAAACCTAGAAGTAAACACAATGTCACATACTAAACCTAGAAGTAAACACAATGTCACATGCTAAGCCTAGAAGTGACCAGCATCAGCTTTCACTTACAAATGTGATAACGTTTATCTTACTCGGAATGATTTGCCCGAGCTGCCAGCAATGTGTTCTGCGCATGCGTTAGAGTTGGAAAAATCATCTCGGACACACTCGTCGAGAGAACGAGCCGTAAACGTCAGCTGATTAGTCGCTGTTGATGCAACATAACGTAATTCGTGGCCCTTGACCTGCTTTAGTGAAACGTTCAGTTAGAAACAAAATGTGGGCCAATATATGTATGCCAGTTATTTTTCTTTTGTTTTTGTTTAGTTTTAAGGTAGAAGGCCACTCTCAACGTGTTGGACCGAAAAAACTACAGAGTGAGTATATTTGAAGACCGCTTCACTTTCACTGGCACTCACTTATCCATTGACCACCACCACCACAGCACATGCTGCACGTGAGATCCGCTTGTAACGTTAAGTCAAGTTGAACTTCTTAAGACTCTTTGCTAAAACGACCTACGCTTACCTGATTATTCACAATTCTACAATAATTCAGTGAATAGAAGACAGTTCGAGTGTAGTTTTTTTTTGCTCTACTATTAGACTAAAACAATGGTGAAGGGTTGGTTCGATGCCTTCCGAAGTGACGGGGGCCCGACGTTGTACACTTACTCTAACCGGACGCCTGTGATCGAGGATATAAGGAATATCGTCATTTACGTCAGCTTCTCCACAGTCTTTCTTGCCTTTCTTATTGTGTTTCCCGGTATACGAAAAGAAGTAAGTACCAGGCGCCAGTCAGTGATAGTCAATCTAAACAGTGTTACTTACATAAAAGTACAGCGCGTTTTCACATTAGGAACTACCAGACAAAACTTAATCATTTTGTAGTCAGAACTACGCTTTTAGTAATTATATTTGATGTTGTTGTTTTTTAGAGAGGACTACTTTAGAGATAAGCGATGGAACAGATTTTAATTCTGGGGGTGGGGAGAACCCTGATTTGATATATGCTAACATTGAAGTCGAAGTTGAGACAGCGACATTCCTTGATAATTATACATCAATTTATATTATTTATTCAAAGGGGCCCTTCGCAACCAGGTCAAAATTTGGGGGAGGGGGCATGTGCCCCCCCCCGGTTCCGTCCCCCTGTGAGTATAGAGGACAAAAAGGATTTTTCATATTGTGACTGAATGTATCTTCACGGAACTGTTATTTCAACAATTCAGTAAACTCTGAACTCCCTTCGAAGCTGTTAATTCTAATTCGAATTGTTGAGATGTCGAGAGAGATAATTATTCTACCGCCACTGACGATGATTACAGTAAAATATGTTGGTAATGTAAGGCCACAATGGCCTTACTTTAATATTTACAATAAACTGGTGATTAAATAAGATATTTCGATATCTGAAACCGATCTTTTTTAGGCAAAAGTGGGCTTTCTTACGGAACTATTGTCAGTAAACTTCACCCCCCCACCCCACACACACACTTAAGAGATAGTTTTCAATACTGAAAAATTAACTTTCACATAATAAAAAAAATATGTAGTAAAAGCTTTTTTTTTAATTTATCCGTCTTTTTTTTTCTTTTTCTTTTTTTTTTACAGAACCCATACCCTAATAAAATGGAAGTGTACAGAATTTATGTTGGCCGCTTTTATAATGAACCGAGTATATTTTATGATTTTTTCATTTCAAATCAATAAATGTTTTCTGGAGGTTTTTCTTTGTTTACAGTCTACGGACTTACAACGCTAAAATCAGGAATTTGATTCCCCTCGGTGGACACAGCAGATAGCCCAATGTGTCTTTGCTATAAGTAACACACACACACACACACTTTGTTTACTGCATATGTGTTGAAAGACAGTAGACAGTTTTGGTACAAACGAAACGAGAATTTTATTATGATGGATTCCCCCAAGGATGTTCAGGGACAGGAGTGCCCCTTCATCCACCAATGTGGGGACAGATAGACGAGGTTTGTGGTTGTATTTACGGGAGGTAAAAGGATTATTAGATTCTTTCGAGGTTGTATGAGGGTGGGATAAGGGAAAGACTGGAAACTGACGCGAAAATGAATTCTTAGTTTGAGCGATGGTTAAACAGATATAAGATAAATATAAAATCATTCGGGAAAACGAAGGTTAAGGTCTGGTCTGTATATCTTCGATTACCCAAGATGGGAATACCTAAATAATCTTGTGTTAAGTAAAACGAAGGTTAAGGACTGGTCTGTATATCTTTGATACTCAAGATGGGAATACCTAAATAATCTTGTGTTAAGTAAAACGAAGGTTGAGGACTGGTCTGTATATCTTTGATACCCAAGATGGGGATACCTAAATAATCTTGTGTTAGGTAAAACAAAGGTTAAGGACTGGTCTGTGTATCTTTGATACCCAAGATGGGAATACCTAAATAATCTTGTGTTAGGTAAAACGAAGGTTAAGGACTGGTCTGTATATCTTTGATGACCCAAGATGGGAATATCTAAATAATTTTGTGGGGTTTAACTATTATTTATAAATTCATATAATAAGGAAAAAAGACAAAACTTCTTGGCTAAGAGATAAATGTTTTCGACAAGACAAATACAGGTTTCGTACAAGCTTATGTTATCAACATTCAAATCACGGTTAAATAAGAACCGGTCGTTGCCGTCGTACAGATATGGAGTCTAGCGCACCTTGCTATGTCACGCGAAACGAATTGTCTGCCTCATTTGTGGCAATAGTACTAGCTAGATTTTTTTTTCATTTAAAATTTATCTACGAGCCTTTAAGCCTAATCCAGAGTTAATTGCGCTGAAGGAATGAGCTAAAGATTAGTTCCTCCAAGTTAGCTCTGAGTCCCGTAACAATCGGGAATTTGATTTATACACAAGAGAAGTTAATCACGTTTGTCGGTGTGCACTCTAGGTAGCATTGCGCCGTCCCTAATTCAAAGTCACTAACCAATGGGAGGCAACCGCCCGTCAGCAATCACTTTTACTTTATTATTATTTATACTATTTTGTATCTTTTTAGCATTTAATTATTAATATTATTCTAACGCCCAGTACCTAATGTAAATAAGATGATCTTAATACTAGTACTTCTACTACAATTATATGCGAGAGGAGTTTGGCACAGGTCCTGGTATAGGCGCTCCTCCATCCAATAACCTTCTTAAAGTTAGTAACAGCCAAGATATGTCTTTAGGCTGATGTTGTTATCAGTAAACTTTTTACTGACGCTAGATGAGTTGATTTCCTGCCGTTAGTAGTAACATATGGTTGGTCAGTATAGTTACTGAATGTCAGTTTTGATTACCTTACCAAGCATTGGTATCTCTGCATGCTCTAACCCTAACTTAGTTTCAACGAAATGTATACCTTTCTCTCACCGTCTGTTTGTTTGTTTGTTTTTAATTATGCACAAAGCTACACAAGGGCTATCTGTGCTCTGCCCACCACGGGTATCGAAACCCGGTTTCTAGCGTTGTAAGTACGCAGACATACAACTGTGCCACTGGGGGGCCTCACCGTCTAGAAAAAAACAAAACAAAAAATAGAAATCCGTCAAAACGACCGTTCCTAACATTATGACAAAGCACGATTTAAAGTTAATATAAAATAAATACATTTTTGGTTTTATTGCTAACAGTGTTCTAATCTTTATTGATCTAAACTTCCAAGCATTTTTACTTGCATTAGGAAAGGGTCATAACTGGTTAATTCAGTGACATATGTTATGTGCAACTGAGGTTTTAAGAAATAAATTGAACATACAAACACGTAAAAGATTTGAGTATTAACGTTTAAAAATTTAATTGGCGTGGTATGTTTATGTGATTATCAGGTTGGTTCATCTAGTAATGCCCTTAGTAGCACAGCAGTATGTCTGCGGACTTACAACGCTAGAAACCGGGTTTCGATACCCGTGGTGGGCAGATCACAGATAACCCTTTGTGTAGCTTTGTGCTTAACTACAAACAAAAAAACAATCATCTGGTAACAGTGGCGTAAGTATGTCCGAAACTGAAGGGAGGCCGAACAAAAAGAGGGGTCGAATCAGCTAGAAAATAAATATAGGGGTCCAATTACTTTTCGGCCCGGCATGGCCAGGTGGTTAGGGCGCTCGACTCGCAATCTGAGGGTCGCGGGTTCGAATCTCCGTCACACCAAACATGCTCACGCTTTCAGCCGTGGGGGCGTTATGATGTGACGGTCAATTCCACTATTCGTTGGTAAAAGAGTAGCCCAAGAGTTGGCGGATGGTTGTGATGACTAGCTGCCTTCCCTCTAATCTTACACTGCTAAATTAGGGACGGCTAGCGCAGATTGCCCTCGTGTAGCTTTGCGCGAAATTCAAAAACAAACAAACCAATTACTTTTTATGCGGGAGGGGGTGCATCTTTTATAGTTACGCCACTATCTGGTAACATGACAAGTAGAAATTTGTTGACATTAGGCCATATACATTATCCTTTGATTCTACTGAAGTGTGATGCTCGGTTCTGTGAAGACAATTAACACACAACTTTCTCTGCCTCTTTATCCTCCTCTTCAATAAAACCCAGAAAATATGACTCTTTAAAGACGACTGACTCTTAATTTTAAAAACGTCGATGTAACGACTATCATTAGTCAGAACTACATTTTACTTTGATGGTTTATCGTACTAGGACATCAGGTTTTAATGTTCTTTTCACTTTTACTGATCAAGAACAATGACTAATTTAAGTAAATCGATTTTTAAGAATACTAAAAGAAGGCTCAGTAGTAGAACTAATTTTATTCTGTAAATTTAAATAGCTAACTGGTGTTTAAATGTTCAAACTGTAGAAAGTATTGATGCGATACTTTATACAATCAGCTTATCTGATTCGTTCTTCGGATTTTCTACAAAGAAAAACTTTGTTATATGGTGTCAGCCTCGTTCCCGAGTAGAAGTATTCTACAAATTCTACTTTTAATTAAATGCAACCGAAACTTTAACGATATAATATACACTAATATTAATATTATGACTTTATTTCAGCAGCTACAACTTCATTGCAATTTCCAGAAGTGTTGTGAAAAGTTTTACTATCTTTATTTAATATTCAGTTTCACCTGCTATTTTAAATATTTCAAATTTTGAGATATTTGAAATACCGTTTTTTTTTTACTTTTCGAATATTTATTATTATTTTATATATTTCTACAGAGACTTTCTACATTCGTATGTGTCACTATCAGTCTCTTCGTTGGAGCAGTGATTCTTGGTAAGTGTCTGTTTCAATCTTTGTTTTTTACAACACCTTTTTTGTGAATCTGTCTCCCAGTGGGTCGGCGGTAAGTTTACAAACGTAAAAGGTTTAATCAAGCGTGTTCGATTCCTATGGCGTACAGAGTTTATTGTGTAGCTTTGTGCTGCCTCTTTTGTTCGTTGTTTCATAATATCACAATTTAGCCTGAAGTTTAAATTGTAAGCTTACATTCGGTTTGTTTTTAATTTCGCGCAAAGCTACACGAGGGCTATCTGCACTAGCCATCCCTAATTCAGCAGTGAAACACTAGAGGGAAGGCAGCTAGTCATCACCACCCACCTCCAACTCTTTTACCAATGAATAGTGGAATTGACCGTCACGGCTAAAAGGGGCGAGTGTGTTTGATGGAACGGAGATTCGAACCCGCGACCTGCAGATTGCGAGTCGAGCTCCCCTAAACATCTGGACATGCCAGGCCACTTACATTTGGCGGCCATATTGGTTACCAATAAAAAAATAACGTGTTCGAAGTACCGAACGGACAAACAACATTTATTTTTTGTCATAAGGTGATGATAAAACAGTTAGCTTATGTAGTCGTTTGAATTTGACCATAACCTGTATTTATTTATTTATTTTTTAGAGAAAAAGCGAACAAAAAAACTTAAGTATCAAACAGCGGCAGACTTTGATAAACTTACCTAAAAACATTCTTGTTTATGATGTACGGATTACAGTCATTCTGCAGGTGTGAATTTCTTTGTGTGTATTGCATGTTCAAGTTTCAGGTTTGGTTTGGTGTTAATTTCGCGTTAGCCGTCCCTAATTTAGCAGTGTAAGAAGGCAACCACCCACCGCCAACTCTTGGGCTACTCTTTTACCAACGAATAGTGGGATTGACCGTCACATTATAACGCACCCACGGCTGAAAGGGTGAGCATGTTTGGTGTGACGGGGATTCGAACCCGCAGATTGCGAGTCGAGCGCCCTAACCACCTGGCCATGCCGGGCCTCAAGTTTCAGAATGGCTTATCAAAATACTGAGTAACCTAATGTTTTCACCATTAACACGATATAAGATGCTTAACACCTGACACGTTTTATAAATAGTAATAATAATTATTTATATAAAAAATAATATAATAATAATAATTGTTTTTCGAATATCAAAATGCCATAAATAGCTATCAAACGTTTACGAATTCTAATGATAATGATAATTTTTGTGATAGATGGGGAGGAGAAGGCAGGCCGGTGGTTAGCGGCCCACACTGTGGTTACGAGGTTCGCACCTTGTTCCGACAAAGAAAAAATAAAATAAAATAAATTGCGCTCCACAGGAACAGGTCGTGGGTGACGTTTCCTAGCTACCTTCCGTCAATTTTTTTGTTTTTAATCATGTTTGGCTAGTGCAGATAGCCCTCGAGTAGCTTTACGCGAAACTCAACAAACAACACAAACAGTCCAAATATACCATTTCATCAAGTTATTTCAAATCCCATCGGCTTTCCTTTTTAAAGTATTAGTTAACTCAAAATATTAGTAAACTTAAGAGATATAACTGCAAATAAGATGTAGAAATTGTTTATAGACATTAAAAATACATCTTACTCTTTAGCATATGGGATGTTAGGATTTAACTTTAGAAACTTTGGCCTTAAAACAAAGGTATTGTAATGGTTTCTATGTTGATCGAGCTATTTAGCATATGGGATGTTAGGTTATAACTTTAGAAACTTAGGCCTTAAAACAAAGGTATTGTAATGGTTTCTATGTTGGTCGAGCTCTTTAGCATATGGGATGTTAGGTTATAACTTTAGAAACTTAGGCCTTAAAACAAAGGTATTGTAATGGTTTCTATGTTGGTCGAGCTCTTTAGCATATGGGATGTTAGGTTATAACTTTAGAAACTTAGGCCTTAGAACAAAGTATTGGAATGGCTTCTGTGTAGGTCGGGTTCTTCTTGACCATTCATTAAAATTAATAATGGAAGGTATAGTCTTCATTAAAATTGATAACGCAAGGTATAGTCCACTTAGTGATGACAAAAATGTATTTCTTGTACTTGAAGTACCACGATTAACGGAACGAACGTTCATCAATAGGCCTAACTTAAACAAAAAGTCTAACAGAAATTTCATTTGCTAATTTCCTATCTTTATATCTTCGTTTAAACACAACGTCAATATTTGCAGCAATGAACTAATTAATTGACTGACAATAATAGACAAACCTACTAAATCGTGCACTGATTACTTATCAAATGAGTAAATCTCGTTAACCCACTCAAGCCTAACTCGTTTTATGATACTCGTGGCTAAAAGTATTTCCTCAACTTTGAAGGAAGTACAATACGTTAAGACCACGTCTATCATATTATTATAAACTTCCGTCTACAACAAAAATATCGACTACAAAAAAATACAAATAACCCTGTTAAGTGAAAGTTTTATAACGATACTGTTCATTTAGGCTCGTTATTAATTTAAAATATACTATCTCTTAGGGTATATGTTACGAAACTGTGTTTTTGTGTCATCAAAGTACTTGTAAACGAAGCGTAAAATGTCAGAAATTGAATGCACTAAAGTAAGAAAAATTAGGACAAAATGATGTATAATTAGCCGAGTCACACTTAACAGCAGGGAGTTTGCGTAGTAAATCGTGAAGAATTCGTTGTGCCCTCTGTTAACTTACTGAGTAACAGAAAATTTGCATCTGATTTTCTTAGATGGAACATAGGTAAAAAAATTAATTAACTATTCGGAAAACTTTGCAGAGGACATAATCTTTTTTTTTTATGCCCAGATATTGGTATGAATTCATGCCGTTTGTAATTTGTAATAACCTGAAAATTCTACCACGTTAATTTAAAAAATATGAGATTACTTCTTGTTCGATTTACCTTGTTTTTAAGTTTTACAATACGAAAATCAAGGCTAAGTTTGCTTTCCAGCTTGTTCTTCTTATAAAAAGTTGTACTGTAATTACTCCTAACACTACTTACTTTATCATTCATTCCCTATTATGTAACATTAAAATAGAACTATTTTGCTCAATTATCTATTTACAAACTGACATATTATAATTTCTTTTGTTCTAGTCTGTAACTTCGGTTCTGATTGGCATGTGGCAGAGACTACGATATACACTTCTCATCATGCGTTTTCCACCCAGAAGATTGA
Source organism: Limulus polyphemus (assembly GCF_000517525.1). Classification (NCBI taxonomy): domain Eukaryota; kingdom Metazoa; phylum Arthropoda; class Merostomata; order Xiphosura; family Limulidae; genus Limulus; species Limulus polyphemus. The sequence goes on from NW_013667052.1 coordinate 228,415, forward strand.
AACAGATTTAGGGGTACACATTGGTTTGAATGGTGTTAATATAACACTCAGGGGTAAGTATGAACAATGGTAAACGTAAATATAAAAAAATAACTGAGAATGAATATTTTACGAAAAATAGCATTCAGGGTCAAGTGTGTATATTAACAGCGAAATTTCTTTCGTAAAGCTAAAAGTACCATTAAATCTTTAAATGTGCCATTGTTTACTAATATCCAGTTCTATAGTTTGTATTCACAGTGTAATAGATTTGATGCTTAAAAAAGTAAAGTGTAATTTCTTAAGAGTTAGTAGCCTAACTTGGGCACTTTTCAATCGTTCAAGGTATTCTGTGCATGTACTTAATTTACTTTTATCAACTACTGGTGGGTCCAGGGTTTTCAGAAGGCGCCTGTTGTAAGTAACAAGAGATTACGGAAAGCCGTAATACGCCTCCAGCTCCAAAGGACTTCCTTCGTTTTTTTCATCATTTTTTTATTTGTGAGGGGTTGTGGGAAAGCCACAACGACTACGTCCTGTGCTGTACCCACCAGTGTATCTTGTTCTAACAGTGTCGTTTGTTGCTATTATATTTACTTTACCGAAAAAAAAAAATCAGTACTATACTAGTAGCTTTAAACATTAATAGTAAAAGATATTTTTTGTTTTGATTTTGAACAGCTATGCCGATAAATTCTATATTAGAAGACATAAATTACAACGAAAGATTCAGTTGGATTGGAGGTAAGTTTATTTTTATACATATATATATATCACATGTATGTGTGTAACTGTCATAATGCAATGCAATAGTAATTGAATGTTGGAACGTTATAAGTTGATGCCAAATTTCAGTTTAACACGAAAAACTTGTTTATATTTTAATTAATTTTTTTTATGTCTGTTTCTCAAAACTGGTCCAAGTAAGCCTGAACAATTAATAAGGTAGTCCATAACTTCAACAATCGCGTATAACCTAGAATTTGGATTCGATATGAAGTAAGTGAAAAACTTAGTTTTTTTATTGGTATGGGGAAAAAATATAAGTTATTCTATGCCTTTACATTCTTTTCACGTTAAGGTTATCAGATCTTCATACGTCAATCTTCAATACTGATATATCACATTAGTTTGTCTGTTTTATTTATCAGTTTTCGAGATTTTTTATAAGCAGCTAAAAACTATATTTTTTATTACCAAATACTAGTTTGACCATACATTTGTGGCCCCCAGTGACTCGGGGGTAAGTGTGTGTGTGTTGGTAGATCCTGGCTGTTCCGTATAAGTATTGAAATGGAACTAATAAAGAAGCAGGAGCTTCATGCTTGAACGATCAAATTAATTTGTATTTTAATTCACGAATGGTCCTTATCATGTGCCAAAGTTACTGTTTTAGTTTTGTCTGGTTCAAACGAAAGTGTATACGTGAATTGGATGAAGGCTCTCGTTGCTTTAGAGCCTGCAGTTAAGTCAGTGTAAAATGAAATATAAAAATGCTAAATGTTATAGTGACGGAGCCATGCCATAATTGGTCAGGCGTGTGACGTCATCATCAGGGTAAAGATCTCGTATTCAAATTCTAATTTCCTTTTTTAGTACATTTTAAATAAAGAAAATATGTGCAGTACTTATTATTTGAGAGTACTGACATTAGTACTAAACTTAACACGTATATGTTACAGAGTAAATAAGCAACTCAACTTCCTTTAAATTAAGCAGCAAGGAAAAAACAGCTTTAAAAATCACTAGCATCAAAACAAGTTTTAAAAACGTATATCTTATCAGTTTACTATATTTCTAACTGCACTACAGTATTAACAACTTTATGTTTTATAAAGTTTAGTCACCTCGACCTGACAACACGAATACCAAAAAAAAAAGACTTTCATTGTATATTATGTAAATAATAAGCATTTTAAAAATGTGTTCGTATCAAACACACACGATACGATCGTAAAATGTATCTTATTAAGTGTTATAATGCCATATTCGTGTCTTAATAAATACGTGAGGTATGACAAAAAAATTTCACCATTTTAACACTGGTGCGGTCATACGGAGCCTGACAACAGCTCCTGATGGAAAGTGACAGAGTGTGTACTGGGTGCTCTGCGAGAGTTATACCAGTGGACACGATCACAAACAGCCAGCATATTCTCTGATACTCTGACAGTTTGATTATGAAAGACAATTTCGGGTGTAAAATTGATAACATATATATATATATATTATTATTTAGTTTTTGAAGCGTCGGGGCTCAACTCCAATTTCAGGTGCTGGAGCGATGCTTCTGCTGCACTGCACCCACAGGTAGAAACAATTATCCATCACTGTACTGGCTAGCAATACAGTAGTATTTGTTCTCTGTACTGAAGATGTGTTGGGTACAAGTGACTACCAATCAACACACTGGTTGACAATACAGTAGTATTTGTTCTCTGTACTGAAGATGTGTTGGGTACAAGTGACTACCAATCAACACACTGGTTGACAATACAGTAGTATTTGTTCTCTGTACTGAAGATGTGTTGAGTACAAGTGACTACCAATCAACACACTGGTTGACAATACAGTAGTATTTGTTCTCTGTACTGAAGATGTGTTGGTACAAGTGACTACCAATCAACACACTGGTTGACAATACAGTAGTATTTGTTCTCTGTACTGAAGATGTGTTGGGTACAAGTGACTACCAATCAACACACTGGTTGACAACACATCTTCAGTACAGAGAACAAATACTACTGTCTTGTCCACCAGTGTGTTGATTGGTAGTCACTTGTACCCAACACATCTTCAGTACAGAGAACAAATACTACTGTCTTGCCAACCAGTGTGTTGATTGGTAGTCACTTGTACCCAACCCATCTTCAGTACATAAAATACTACTGTATTGGGTACAAGTGACTACCAATCAACACACTGGTTGACAATACAGTAGTATTTTATGTACTGAAGATGTGTTGGATACAAGTGACTACCAATCAACACACTGGTGGACAAGACAGTAGTATTTTATGTACTGAAGATGTGTTGGATACAAGTGACTACCAATCAACACACTGATTGACAATACAGTAGTATTTTATGTACTGAATATGGGTTGGGTACAAATGACTACCAATCAACACACTGGTTGACAATACAGTAGTATTTGTTCTCTGTACTGAAGATGTTTTGGATACAAGTGACTACCAATCAACACACTGGTTGACAATACAGTAGTATTTGTTCTCTGTACTGAAGATGTGTTGGGTACAAATGACTACCAATCAACACACTGGTTGGCAATACAGTAGTATTTTATGTACTGAAGATGGGTTGGGTACAAATGACTACCCCGTCAGTACCTCTACTCCACATGGAAAATGTGCATAGTATCCATAGGGTAAGGGGGAAGGGGGCTGCTGTCAGTATAAATAATGTTTACTGAAAGTATAATTAAAGTTTGTTTGTTGTTGTTAACATAGTTAAGTGAAGACGTCATGCACGGATGAAGTGGTTTTGTGTACACTTATTTGATGATTGCAGTGACTAATTGTGTTCAGAAAGACTTTGATGGCGTCCTTCCTGGCGGGACAAAAGTTTAAAACTGTGTTTTGGATGTTACTGCCAATAAATCGAATTATATTATTGGGGTTTATTTCTATCTCCGTGAATTAATGTGTGAGAAATTGTCATTTTATGAAATGTTGTTTTGTGCCAGAATTGAAGTGAATGGCGTAGTTTATTAATGATGTTGGCTGCACGTTCCATATCTTTTATATCCATACACACACCTCCCTGTAAGCTTAGCAATAAGCTTGAGGGTTTATAACGCAAAAATTCTGAAACAGGTCCATACAATGGTCAGTTCTGTGGTTAACATTGATTAAGACCACCCCTTTAAGTCCATTTAGTGAAAGAAATTGAAAACAAAAACGTACAATTATGTAGCTCAATATTTTAATACGGAGACACTAAACAAACAGAGAATTTTTTTTTTTGCAAATTCAAGAAGATAAACGCTATTGTGGCGTTAAATCAGTCAATTTACAGTTTACAAATACAAAAATCAAAGGTGTATGTATACGGCGTGTTGTCCTTTACCAGGTACTTATCTTGTTTCGCCAGACGAATTCTGTAAAAATTACGCTCTCATTGCTCGATGTGTACCACGTGGTACAGATTATTCAGCTACTTAAGATAATGCGAAGCAATGGAACAAATTGAAACAAGTTCTAGCGATTGAAAATCATAAAAATCGAACACTTGTCGTTCAGCTACGAAATACTCTTTGATAACAATTTGTTTTTAAATTACATAATTTCCTCTTTCTTAGTTGTGACATTAGATGAAATATTAATATTCGAATTTTTCCATCTTTTAGCCACAGAATTAAAAGAAGAGTACAGAGAGGCTTTGATCAAAGGTTTTACCGTTTCCTATCCTAACCATAGCTGAGTATTTGAGTCAGGATTTGGAAGGATTCTGCTGGGGACGTCGATATCGCCAAGCTGGATATTACTCTAATATCCTTCTGTGGTAAGTGTTTACTGGAGTCACCCAGAACACGTAAAGTTTGACTTTTATAACTATCTAAAACACTATAAATACGACGAAGTGATAAAAAGTGGTGTAGGGGGAGGAGGAGGAATTATAAGATAAAATGACAGATGATTTTTATATATTGTAGCATTTCGCAGTTATATAAAATGAAGTCTTTCTTTCGGAGCTATCAAGAAGCAATTAGTCCTAGCGGAATACCACACAATTTTTGTATGGTTTTAAAAGTCGGTGAATTTTCGTTGTACATAGTCCTAACTAAGATGAAACATTGAAATCGTGAGGTGCTTTACTTAGAACCAGCCTTGGGAGAATTAAAAAAATAATGTTTTAGTCAATATAAAAATATTTGAATCTCATCCATTACTAGCACAAATGTGTAATTACTGCTGTTTTGAAAAAAGCAGTGACACAAGATATTATTTACACGAGATATCGCCATCGTTGACCGCAGTGGCTGTGCGAGTACTGATTATATGTCTCGTCCATGGTAATTGGTGCGGTGAAGACAGTTCAGCCTATCAGCGTGCGTTAAACACCTTGGAAGTATATCGCTCGTGATTGCGGTGTAAAGTAGGGTAATAAATGCCAGATGGCGCTAATTTAGTATTATTTATTATGCTAAATGCTAATATATTTTTAGTTACGCATTTTTCTTGATGATTTTGGATATTTTATATGTTTTGATTACTGTTATACAAGCATATATATATAAGTGCAGTATACCAAAGCCACCGGCCAGGATACGCCACTGACTAGTATTGTGTAGTGCAAAGAAAATTCTTAACAAACAAGATTTCTCCACGTCAACAACCATAAAACAATGATTTTAACACACAATAGCAGTGACCTTGTTATAATGATTGCTGGACCATCAGCTCTTGTGTTATTTCTTGGTGTTTTTAGTATTCTCTAAGGTACGAATCATCAATAACAAGTTTTGCGTAAAACCTAAATATTGTAGAAATTTGTTAAGTTTGGTCATTTCTTTTGTCACCAGGACGGCTTTCTCCTTGTGGTTGTTGATGAACATACTGCTTTGTACGGTGCCGAGGTATGGGGCGTACTGCATGCAACTCACTGGTGGAGTCATGCTCTTTACGAACGCCGTCTATGCCCTTCTTCTACCCAGGAAGCCGTTAGTGATTCCTTTTGAGGGAGGGCTTCTAAAGTTCCATTATGGGTGGTGTTTCTGGCTCCTCTTGGTAGCGGGTAAGTTCTTTTTGGTTCAATTGTGTGCATGGTATTAAAATAATAAAAGTTTTCCAAATAAATTAGTAAACTTCCCTATAATTATATTCTTTTTTTTTTTTTTTTTTTTTGAGTAGAACTACAATGCCCCTCAGCAGTGAACACGACACAGGAAATTTTACTTGTATTAAAAAATACTCCCGTTTCAATCCGTGCAGTTGTCAACCATTCTACAATTAACACATGAACTGCCAAGGTTCGACCTTCTCCAGTCTTAAACCTTTTGACCAGATGGTTATAGCGCTTGACTCGCAATCTGAGGGTCGAGGGATCGAATCCCCGTCCCACCAAACATGCTCGTCCTTTCAGCCGTGGGGGCGTTATAATGTGGCGGTCAATTCCACTATTCGTTGGTAAAATAATTGGCTGTGGGTGGTGATGACGAACTGACTTCCCTCTAGTCTTTCACTGCTAAATTAAGGACGGCTAGCTAACGCAGATAGTCCTCGTGTAGCTTTGGGCTAAATTCAAACCAAACCTTAAACTTTTTAAACTATTCTTTACTTCCCTTTACAGTTGTCTACAAACACAAAGCAACACTACTGTATTTAATGCTAGTTAAATAATAACTTTTTGTTTGTTTATTTAAGAATGATTCTTTAATATTATCATTTGGCGTGTTAAATAAAATTTTTGGTGGCTGTAAATTTAATGTTTCTTTGAATTCCGGAGGGAAACTAGTGGACACCTTTTAAAAGCTTACAATAATTACTGTATAACTAGAGCAGTGGTGCGCAAACATTTTTTTATGGTGCATGCCTTCCTAATGAAGCGTTTTGTTGGCTACTCCCCAGCGCCCCCTATGGCCTATTTGTGTTTATACTATACATGTCATTTCCCCATGTTAATTGTTGTTACTGTATTATTTAATAGTAGTAATAATTGAATGTGAGTTTTGAAAAGTTATGTATTTTTAAATTTGTAATTTCAAGTATATAACTTGGGTGCCCCTATATTCATAGTTGCGCGCCCCCTACAGTTTACGCACCACGGAACTAGGATACAGCTTGCGTTTAAAAGTTTAGATAACTGCAGTATTAAATAAACTACCAATTTCAATGTTTTGTTCTCACTTGAAAGCTGTTTCAATTTAATTTTGACAGTTTTTCTATTTTACGTTACGTGTCTCACAAAGGACTTTTTTTTTTTTGTAAATTCTTCAGCCTATTACGTGCTTCTAGCAAACACTAGGCTGGTGTTTGGAACCTTCTTAAAAATAACTCGCTATTATTGGACACGCTTAGCGTTTTCGTAATACGTTTAAAATTGTACAAAAAAGAAAAAAAAGATATGTGCCTTATACGGATAATTGCAGAAAGTTTATACAGACCGTACCATGATTATTTTCTATTAATGCATTTCACTGTATACGTACTAACGCTCACTGAAAATAATGTATTTATCAAACAGAAATTTTAATTATGTTAATGGCTCCAGTTTTATCCACTCTAGTTTCAAGCTGTCAGAATATTTGAACATTTTATTAAGGGGTTAGTTTGTATTTTGTACAAAGGAAAACTGGAATGATAAGACTCGCGTCAAATCTAGTGTACTCATCACAAAGTCACAAATCCAGTGCGCTCATCACAAAGTCACAAATCCAGTGCGCTCATCACAAAGTCACAAATCCAGTGTACTCATCACAAAGTCACAAATCCAGTGCGCTCATCACAAAGTCACAAATCCAGTGTACTCATCACAAAGTCACAAATCCAGTGCGCTCATCACAAAGTCACAAATCCAGTGTATTCATCACAAAGTCACAAATCCAGTGTACTCATCACAAAGTCACAAATCCAGTGCGCTCATCACAAAGTCACAAATCCAGTGCGCTCATCACAAAGTCACAAATCCAGTGTACTCATTACAAGCTCACAAATCCAATGTACTCATCACAAAGTCACAAATCCAGTGCGCTCATCACAAAGTCACAAATCCAGTGTACTCATCACAAAGTCACAAATCCAGTGCGCTCATCACAAAGTCACAAATCCAGTGTACTCATCACAAATCCAATGTACTCATCACAAAGTCACAAATCCAGTGTACTCATCACAAAGTCACAAATCCAATGTACTCATCACAAATCCAATGTACTCATCACAAAATCAATGTACACATCACAAAATCACAAATCCAGTGTACTCATCACAAATTCAATGTACACATCACAAAGTCACAAATCCAATGTACTCATCACAAATCCAGTGTACTCATCACAAAGTCACGTACTCATTTTTTACAATTACGTCAAAAGACCCGGAGACGTAGCACCCCCACTTTTACATATTTGACTTGCATAGCAACTGTAAGTTATGTTAATATATTATCTGTATGTCTAGCTAAGCACCCCAACTTCTAAACTCCTTCCCACACCACTGAAAAAACATTTTCACTTTCATATGCGCAATTAATTGTTAATTAAAGAACAATGGACGCTTCTATAGCGAGCGGTCTACACAGTTACTGTCATCGTCACCGTTTTAACTCTCGTTTATTTGCAATTGGCGCCATCTATTATAAATAACTTAACAAAGTACAAAATATATAACGTTTTGGGGCAAATATAATCGGAATGAAATAAATTCCAACAACCAAAACTAGCACAATTATAACCTAAATTTAAGGTACTCTTTCGGAACACACAACTTATTAAATTATTATTTGTTGAACAAAAACGTGGATAGATATAAATCATTTAGCAAGAAATGATGCTTTAGTGAATCATTAAAATGGTGATGACGATAGTATCTGTGTAGACCGCACGCTATAGTAGCACCAAACAATGCAATGGCATTTTTTACTCGGGCACACATACATACCTTTCAACACTGAGAGGTGCCAAATCGGGAGACTTTTTTGTGAAGGCACTGCAACAGCGAGTGGCGTTCCCTGAGGGGGTGGGAATGCTCCACCAGAAAATTTAGAGAAAAAAAAAGGTACACCTTTACGCATTTTGGGAAATTTCAGACACTCATTTACACTTATAAGATTGAAACTGATGTTTTCATTTACAGTGGGCTTATATACTAATAGAATCACAGCTAATATTGTTATACAATTTTATTGTAAGAATTGAAAATTAATAAAAATACACATATCCTGATTAGCGTTCTTTGTTATACTCGTATGATGCACTTTTAGCATCTTCAATACCTGTTCGCTGGGCTCGTATTTACTGGCTGAGAAGTATGAGTTAATCTTACAGTTTAAAAGGACACATACTGCGTCATGCCCTAAATCAGTCCTGTTACGATCTTTCTCACCATTGAAAATGCCCTTTCACTCAATGCATTGGAATGTGGTACAACAAACAGACAGTATAACACACAACGATGTTACACAGTAAATATTTACTTTATCCTGGTTGGCTCTATGTGAAGTTGAATTTTGTGACTCTATTCTTTTTTGTTAAATTATTAAAAAGGTTGATATCGGGAACAGGACTCCATATCGGGAAAGTTGACAAGCCTGCACGTGTTACTAATAAGTTATACTTGTTCCTTTAAACAAATACATAATTTAAACTTTCATGATATATTAACATATTTTGGTTACTGGTTCGAATACGTTTCTGAAGAGTTTGAACTGTTACCCAAACCACATGTGATGAATATGTATTGGTTGCCTGCTTTTGGTGAGAGGAGCATGCACACTTAAGTTACTAGCGCTAAAATGAGAGTCGACCAATGATAAGCAGTGAAACGTAAATAGAGAAATATACATGAACTACACATTGGTAAAATAATGAGTTAACTGGAGAAAATCACACCTGTGACTTTGGATGTAGGTCATTTGTTAAGACTCACAAGGTAGGTAAATTAATATGTAGTATTATAACTTTTATAATACTTTTATTTGCGAGCTTTTGGCCCTCTTACCGAAACCTTCATTGGGCAACAATGTACTGAACAATACAAATTCATTTGTCCATTTACAAGATGTCAGTTATTGTTACGATTGTTACCTAGACGCCTGTTTTAAAGCAGTGTTCCACAGATAAAACGAATCTTTATTGCTCAGTACACTGTTGCCCGTTTTAAGGCAGTGTTCCAAAGATAAAACGAATCTTTATTGCTCAGTACACTGTTGCCCGTTTTAAGGCAGTGTTCCATAGATAAAACGAATCTTTATTGCTCAGTACATTGTTGCCCGATGAAGATTTTTGCCCGGTAAGAGAGCCGAAAGTTCGCAAATAAAAATATTTTAACGTCGAGAACAGACCGTATAATTCCTCATATTGGATGTAGGTCATTGGCTCAATAGCTGACAAACCTGCTTCCTGATACAGTGATAGTTTGCAGGTGTCGATGAAAGTGTTCTTAACAGTAATTTAGAAATTGGCAACCACCATTTAAAGTGCTTGCAGATCGCCTAAAAAAATTGTGTTGAAATGGAGAAACAGAAAATAAATATAGGGGTCTGATAATCATCTGTAAGTGGAATACCATATTAGTATCTCAAATACCAGTATAAAGACGTTTCAAAAACCAGAATGAAAACGTTTGCTTATACTATTATTAAGAAATTGACCACCGCCGCTTGTTTGTTTGTTTGCTTGTAATTAGGCACAAAACTACACAATGGGCTATCCGTG
>NW_013667052.1:239170-245592 GCF_000517525.1 Limulus polyphemus
CGCCGCTTAAATCACTTTCTAATTGTTTAGTACTTAATTAAAGCCATAGGGAGGGTGTGGTGATCGCTAATTAGATTTTACCTGGTGAAGGTGAACAGGTTTCTCTTATTTTTATTCATCAAAGATAAAGTGGCAGCGTCTTCTGGTGGATAGTAGATAGAAAATTACTCGGAGAAAGGATTCATTTAAAAGAAAAATCTGTTTTCTGTACGAAATAATAATTTATTTGTATACCAGAAATTAACTATCGCTTTATAACGCCATACATGATGTGCATAAGGAAAATTCACCACCTGGTGGTGGTCAGACTAGGTAGTCATATGTTACACTTGCGTTGTTTATGTTTTTGTTACAAATATTGGTACGAAAACGTTAATTATAAAAAGAAAGAAGGAAAGAAGCCGAATTCAAGTTGTTTTTCAGTACAAGTTTATTTTCTTAATTTGAAAATTGTTAATCAGTTCTATAGTAACGATAAAGTAGCACAAATAACAAACGAATGCCGTTGGAACGAAAATAATCTGAAAACTGAAAAATAATATTGTAGAAAGTGAAAGAAAAATTTGTGGTAACAATTAAACGAAGATCACATTGTATTGTACCATAAATTACGAATATGTAAAAGTTCTGTTCTCTTTGGCGTAGCGAACAATCCACTACGTCGGTAGGTAAAGTTGTTGGGATTACAATCTGTGAGGTTTTGTAATAAGCTGTCATACTTCAAACCAGAGTGTCTACCTTTTCCCAAGGTCAACGTTCTGCTTGTAGTTGAAAGAACTGGAACGAGTACTACTGAGTTTTCATTATACATTTAGCTATAGAGCCTTGTTCTTTTTTTTTTTCTTCTTGGCCCAATATTGGAGAAATTGGGTCAACCAAAAAACAATCATGTAACAGTTTCTCTCGTGGAAAATTTTTACAGAGTTGTTTGAAATTTTCACACATTTTGGTAGCTACTTTTTATTAATTCAAAATACATTTTATAATTGAAAGTAACGATATACATAATCTAATCAAAAACACCTTAGGTGTGAAAACAATTCTTATCAATGTTATAAGTGTAGCTACCAGTTTGGCGCCAATTTTGATTTCAATCCTTTTTTGGACGCACCATTTTTTTCACATCCAAGAAGTCTTTGATTAGGTAAAATTATTTTTATCAAAGCACACCAACAAACCACAGCAGATATGAAAGTGACACTCGATTAGCAACCCACATTAGATTTAGGATCGCAACCCTATTATTCAGAACAGATCTTTACTTTACAGAACCAATCAGATTCTTTCAAAAATATGGTGGTACTTTTTCCTCTCTAAAACAGTGTTAATAGCTTCCTTTATAGTAACGCCATGGAATTTAGATTAACGGTTTCTTGTCATCACCCCATGCAATCGGTACAGCCGTATCAAGCATCATTATTTATGCTAATTGCTTGAGCTAATATCACGTGACGCTAAACGCTCTTTAATTAGGAGAATTTCATAAAATTTAGCAAATATGTGCTTAAAAGTTGGCAATGAATAATCAATAACCGTAAACTCGTATGATTCTTTTGAAAACGTGAGATAGAAATGTATAATCTAGCTTGCTTGGCCTAACCAATACTTATGTATCTGCACGTTCCTGCACCTTATAGTTTTGCTGCTCTAAATCAGTCGTCTTTAATCCGAATGACAAAAACGGTCCTCTCTTAAGTGAAGCTGTAGTAAAAATGTTAGACCGATAGCTCACAGATAGCCCATTATGTAGCTTTGTGCTTAATTACAAACAAACTAACAAATAATAAATTAGGAGCAGTGGCATAATATTATTCACACACCTAAGTTTACTTAGGTTACCATATAGTAAGTTAAAAAAGAACTCAAAAACTCCATCAATATTATGTACACATCCCCATTATAAGAAGCTTACCTGGGTTTCTTTGGTTTGCTGTGCTGATGATCCTTGAACGAGCGAAATTGCAGTCCACAGCAGAAGATTTGGCCAATCAAGGAATGCATTATGCATCTACGTCACAGACTCGCTTTTCAGTTATTGTTTTTTTGTTTTTTTTTAATTTCACGCAAAGCTACAATCTGCGCTAGCCGTTCCTAATTTAGCAGTGTAAGACTGGAGGGAAAGCAGCTAGTCATCGCCACCCACCGCCAACTCTTGGGCTACTCTTTTACCAACGAATAGTGGGATTGACCGTCGCTTTATAACGCCCCCCACGGCTGAAAGGGCGAGCATGTTTGGTGGGACGGGGATTCGAACCCGCGACCCTCTGATTGCGAGTCGAGCGCCCTAACCACCTGACCAGGCCGGGCCTGTCAGTTATTGAATATTCCTTTCGAGAAAAGAAAATAAGTCTGTAATATAATCGATAAACAGCTAGATTTAGAAAGTGGGCCTTAGATAAAGTTATAGTTACCCTTCACTCTATGCGAACTACTTGCTATAAGCATGGGTCGTATATTGCGTGAATTTTAGTGAAAAAGCAGAACATGCGTATACATAAGTTTCAACCATCACATTCTTAAATATTTTTGTGAAACAAAACTTTAGAAGGGAAAATTTTAACGTGTCTAAAAGTTTTTTATTTTGTTTCTGTGATTTGGAATTGCAGGTATCGTTGCAGTGTTAATCGGGGTCACTGTCGCTGTTGTAGACATCATTTATCCAAACAAGTTTTCCACCATCTTGGAGGTCGACTATGATACCCCCTATCGGTACTTTGTAGGCCAGGACAATACTGTTTTTACCAAAGTTGAAAACGCTTCATTTGAACTTCAGCCTACCGCTAAATCTGTAGATGCAGCTGTACCTGGGACAAGTAAGGAAGGGGTGGATAATGCAGCATACTTGAACGATGACAGTGATGTCAGTACGATTATCAATGGCAAACGAGCAGTTAGCCTGCATTCTTTCGGCAAATTTGCTCATAGAGAGGCTCTAAGGAAGGGACCGGTTTCGCCCATTAACCGGTAGGTTTTAATATTAACTTTTTTCTACCTTATTTGTTAGGAGAATCTTTATTTATTGTGAATTGAACACATTCATTTTATCGTAATGCCAACTTTTCTTTTGAAAAAAATCCCTTTTATTTGTAAATTGAAAAGTTCACTCAAATTTTAATGTTAACTTTGTTTGGGTGGGAAATCTCTACTTATTGTGAATTGAACACATTAACTTTATTCTAATGTCATCATGCTTATGAAAAAAATTCCCTTTTTATTGTGAATTGAACTCGTTCAGTTTAGAAGTTCACGTGAAAGTAGTGATACTTACTTGGATTCCAGTCACATTCTTTGAGAATTAACAATCGACCCCGTTTCGCTTGGAATTTGACTTTCCGAATTTTTCTTATTGCAGTTTTGAAAGATTAATTATTTTGTTGTTACACTGATAGCCTATCATTACTCTTGTTATCATTAAGTAAGAGCATCATGTTAGTCTGAAGATCTTATTTTGTTCTCCTTTTGTTACAGCAAAATTTCTGGTCATCGCTCGGGAGACGTGAATATTGATATCCAGGCGGCTGCCATGTGGTGAAACTTGCTTATTTTGTGCCATAAGGGTTAATTATTTAATACTCTTAAGGTTGGTGAACACGAACTCCCCCTCGGAATGAAAGAGTTAAGACATGCGTGAAAAAAATCCAACGTCAATTACGCACGTGTAAAGATTTTTTTTTGTACGTTTAAGTGTTATTATTTAAGTATGATGTAGCGGCAAATGTTGTAAAGTTTGTATGTTAACGTAATCTGTAATTATTTTTTTTATATTGAATAAAGTTGTGTATTTTTTTTTCTATATAAAAGCTGTCAGAAATTTGTAAAAATGTAATTTTAATGTGTGCACGTTGCTGACAAGAGGAGAAAAACCACCTAACGCCAAACGAATTCACTTAAGACGATATCTGAATGTTTAAAATTTTGGTTTTATGTAACGCTACGAAATAATGGCGTATAAAGCTCATAAAACAAAAATATTTTGTGAGAATCATTTCGAGCTAGATCAATCCGCCCGTATTCCAAATGTTTGAGAAATAATGTTGATAAAGAATTGTTTATGTTTATGTGCGGAGCAAGGCTCTTGTTGATGATGGGGCTAAGGTGGAGCAAATATAAAAAAAAATGAGGGGTTGAGACTACATCTTGTAAGCATACGTACTGTAGTGTTTAGTAAGTGAACCAATATTAACAGCAAACTTTGTTCATTATGTGCGGGGGCCTAAGGGGCGTATTTTGGGGGAGCTTTAGCCCCCCCTCCATACAGCCGCCCCCTTTTCTGTGAAAGGTGGCGAAGAATTGAAAACCAATATGCCTGTAGGTGTTTTTCTATCCCCCCCCCCCTCTTTCCACATGCCTTTTTCATTTGTCCGTATTGGATTTCAAATGAAGTGAAAAAAAAATAACATTTCATATCTACCTTAAGTCATTGATTTTTTGGTCACTGTCAGAACTCGGGAAAAGAAAATGTTAAATTACGATTTGTTTTTGCTCACAGATGTTTGATGTGTTTAACCGTGGTTTAGGTATGGATCTGTTAATTAAGCTTAAAATTTCGTACATCAAAGGTTGTGCGTAATTTAAGTGCTCGGCCTTTTGATCGTATGTAAGCTGTAAATATTAATTCTCAGAACTTTATGTTGTCACAAATGAAAGCTTTTAAAGTATTTAGATTTTACATAGCATTGTTACCGTTAGGCCTATATTCTGTCCTAACAAAGTTAATAATTTTAAAGTTTTTCATTTTATAAGGCATTGTTACAATTAGGCCTATATTCTGTCACAACAAAGTGAAGTATTTGATTTTTCATAGCATTGTTACCGTTAGGCCTATATTCTATCTCAACAAAATTAATAATTTTGAAGTTTTTGATTATTTTGGTTTTTATTTATAAACCATAGTTGGCAAGGTCACTGGATTAATATATTTTAAGAGTTTGTCATAAGGCAGCATAGTATTAGTCGTAAGAGATTGTTGAGAAATTAAATGCTTATGCGATGAAAACGTGTATGTAAATATGAATATTATTTTAATTAAGTGTTTTATGTATATTTAGAAAAGAGGTTGTGAATGTACAGTACGTGTCATAAGTGTCACGTGTCCAGTGGTTGGCTTACGAGACTATGAATCCTATGGTTCATGGTTCACATCCCGTTGTTCCTTAGGTGTGTTATAAGAGTCAATATAAAATCCCTCTATTCACTTATAATAACCTAAGCGTTGGTGGTGAGTGCTGTTGATTACCTGCCTTTCCTCTGGTCTAGCAGTTCAGAATATAGAACGGCTAGCGAAGATAACCTTTGTGTACTTTTGCATGAATATTTGCAACAATGGGCCTGATACAGAGGAGACATTCTCGCCAGGTTCTGTACCCGAAATACAACTACTGGATCAACATAACATTTCACCACAAGCCCAAAATAATTCAGTCTACCGTCCAATTACTGCACGTGAGGCGGCGTGTGTTACTATATCTGCACTTATGCAGTAGTCGCACTGAAATCTCTGTTGGGGCACTCAAAACTCTTGGGACACTTAGTAGTAAAAAGGTACGCAACCCCTGGTTCAGAGAGAAATGACCAATAAAAATGTTTGATAACGATTTGTTTTTTGTTTTTACATTTTTAGGGCAACAGTACGTCCTGCATAATTAATATGTCATACATAAAAAAAATTTCATCGCGTTAGTTGGATTATCTCGAAAGTTAAACTTTTTTTTCCCCATTATTACAGTGTAAATGAAACCTTGATTTAGCCTTAGCCTATTTTATAAATTTAACATACAAGATCGAAAGATATGCACAACATCCGGGTCGTCACGAGAAAGACTGCGCATTGTAAAGTACAGGTAGCACAACTATCTTTGTTGTTTAATACACATACAAGTACTTTAGTTCTGTGGTTGAACGCTTTGATTTCCAGATAACAGTCTAAACAAACCGTGTAATTATTTTGGCTGGTTCCTTAATTGAACGATGTTACTTATTCGGTAAGGTACCTATTTATAACTTAAAAGATCACAAGAAACTTATCACTTTATAACCTATCAAAATATATTTCACAAAAACATTCTTTTATGCAATGTAGGCCTATTCGAGTACAAAATTCAAATAAAACATTTTCCCACCGTATTTTCAATCGTTGAGTTTAGAAAATGTAATATTAGCAATCAACACATTGTTTTTGAGTTAATGCGGATTTATAAGATCTGTTCCGCGAGTGAGATTCTTAAAATCACCTTAGATGGGCTAAGTTTGATGGAGACGTTGTTGCATGATAAAGACTATTTATAAATATAAAATTAGATTTATAATATAAAATTTACACTATGTACTATCGCATCATCAACTATGTATTATCAAGAAGAGTAAGGATGACGTTGTAACGTCTAAACATGTAGAGTCGTCAACTTTTTGAAGGCCATAGATAG
>NW_013667052.1:245646-247387 GCF_000517525.1 Limulus polyphemus
ATAAAATGTTTTTAATTGTGTACCAGTTTAACGTTGAATATTATTTATGATTTTATCTTCATTGGACTTTGATACGAAATTCCAGTTAAACGGTTATAGCTAATGTTGGACTATATTTTATATTATATTTAAGATGGTGGAGATTTCGGGAAATTTATCGCTGACTAGAATCATGATTTAGCCGTAACCTATTTTATAAAGTTAACGTACAAGATCAAATGATATATGCAACATCCGGTTCGACATGAGAAGGACTTATAGAAAAAAAAAAGTGTCTAAAGGATTTTATATCGGCTTTTTGGGTTTACATATAAATACTGAACACCAACTAATGTAGTAAGAATGGGGCACAACGTTATTTCTGGAATGAATTCCCACCTTAGAGTAAATTGTGGGAAAAAAACCAACAACAATAAATTCCACAAAACGTGCACAATGAATATCCTAAACTTTAGAGACGTAATGATAGCAACTATACTGGGGATTCCCTCATGGGCTAGGTATGAAATATTTCATGTTCCTCCCACTAGGATCGCGTTGCGTACCCGACAAGGTCGAGCCATGGGGGAAAAAAGAACTATTAAACCACTATAAAATAAGACTGGTTTAGTCAAAACGCACTTAACATATAGAAGGAAGTATTAATTCAACATTTTTTCACACAAGTATAACGGTTATAGATTATAAGTGCATAGTTTAGTGAAATAAACTTTTTATAGTAAGAAATCTTATGAAACGTAAACGAGGAAAACAAAAGACTTAGTTTATCGTTCTGTCGGTTTTCGTTTAGCCAGGGTCATCTAAAACTATTAAACACATTACGACAGAAGACAACACAAAATGTTAGTCCCCCCCCCCACTGGTGGCTCAGTGTTAAGCTTAAAACTTTATAACACTAACATTTGATATTCGATTTCATATTGGGCACAACAAATTTGGCCCATTATGTAGATTTGTGCTTTAACAACTAACGTACATACGTTAGAACCATTTATAGTCTAAGTGGTTAAATGAGAGGGCCCAGCTGAAGGAATCACTAAGGAGATATTCCCATCCCCCCAGCTAGCATACGATTATACGCGAAAACTTGTTTACTATCCGCGATTAGGTGGAGTGATGGGTGTGGCAAACCTTTTACCTTGTCACACAAGGTCGTACGACACTGGTTGTTGTCAAACGTGATTATGACCTTTCTCTTCTGATATACGGTGTATACTTAATAAAATGTTGTACGGGATAGCTGATTTTTAATTTTTTTCTAAGACGAATAACCCGTGGGTTAGCACAAGATTTATACTCTAACCACTGTAGAGACGAAACTAGATGGTATGGGACGTTACTTTGAAGGCACTCAAATAATAATAAAAACTACAGTATTGTAAAACTTGGAAATATAAACATGTGGCTAAAATCACTGTATGGAGGAAAACTGTGGTCGATGTTTATTTAAGAAGTGATGCGATCATGGGTACAGGGTCAGGGCGTGTGGTAGTTATTTTACACTTCCGTGGATGGTTATTTATTAATACGTATTGAATTCACTACAACAATTAACACACTGTACACGAATGGTTTTAACACGTCACCAAGCACGTGCGCGTTTTATTTTTGTGGCCAATAGAGGAGCTGGTGTAATTTTGTTAAGCTTCAGCTCTGCTTCGAGAGTTGGTAACAGTTTGCTTGTTTGTTATCGATTTTGCGCAAAGCTACACGAGGGCTATCTGCGCTAGTCGTCC
Source organism: Limulus polyphemus (assembly GCF_000517525.1). Lineage (NCBI taxonomy): Eukaryota > Metazoa > Arthropoda > Merostomata > Xiphosura > Limulidae > Limulus > Limulus polyphemus. The sequence continues at coordinate 247,383 of NW_013667052.1, forward strand.
CTAAT
>NW_013667052.1:247480-250741 GCF_000517525.1 Limulus polyphemus
AAATGGTTCTACTATTCGATTCGACTCTTTGTCGTTGGATGCCCGGTAGCCCCGGCATCTTTCCGCCCCCCCCCCCCTCGCACGCTACTGACTAGAGGGAAGGCAGCTAGTCATCACCACCCAGCGCCAACTCTTGGGCTACTCTTTTACCAACGAATAGTGGAATTGACCGTCACATTATAACACCCCCACGGGTGAAAGGTCGAGCATGTTTGGATTCGAACCCGCGACCCACAGATTGCGAGTTGAGCGCCCTAACCACCTGGTAACAGAGGAATTGCAGTAAAATCCGCAAAGTATATTTTAAGTTCCGTTGTATCTTTTGTTAAATACACTAAACAACATAACGGGTAAACGATAAAAAATGCTACTCTCGTACGAATGATTTGATTACGAAAAGACGACTAACGTAATCAGAACATTATTCATTCCTTTTATTTACGCGGGATGAAAGAAATTAACTTAGTTTATACAACTATAACACTGTGTTGTTTGGTCAGCAGAGGTTATTTACGATGAGATAATGTTAGGTAGGTCGCTGACCACCAGGTGAGTGGTAGTGGGCGATTTGCTATTCTGTGCTGAGAATTCCCTATTTTGTCACGAGCAGCTACAAATATTCAAGGCCGCGAATTTTCTCGCTGTGGTTCACGTGCTGACGTTTTCTTGTCACTGATGACTAACAAAATAAGATCTACATTTTTACCTAAGGGCTTAGCAACAGCCATTAGCCCAGCAACAAACGTGAGTGCGTAGAGTTATAGTGAAGTTGAGGCCATATAGCATGTAAAGATTAAAGCTATTTAAACCTAAATCTGCCGCCAGCTATATCCGTATTTGGTTACATAGAAATGTTCCGCCAGCTAGATCCGAATTTTGATTCTATAGAAATACGACGCCAAAAAAGTTGTACAAAAATACGCCATTCGCTAGGACTGTATAACGTTCTTTTTCTCAGCTGGGCCGGTATTTGATTGTTTAAAAATTCACAAGCTAGAACCGTATTTCAGTATATAAAAATACGTCTGCAGCTACAGCCGTATTTGAGTTTATTTAAATACGACGTCAGCTATGACTGTATGTTATTGTAGAGAATTCTATATAAACATCAGTTAGAGCCGTATTTGATTGTACAAAAATATGCTACCAGATGGGACTGCATTTTACTGTATAGAAATACGCCACCTGTTGGAATGCATTTGATTGTATAGACATTGTTACGTCTCCGTTCGTCAATTAACCCTCCGCAACTTCGCTCCGACGAAACTCCAGCGACACAAGTCCCCACTCAATAAAACTGGTTTATTCTTTCCGAATACAACTTTACGATACACTTATTTTCAACAATCGCGCTAAAACAAACGCTATATCAACGAACGTCAATAATACTTCTGACTGCAGTTCAATTACTCACTATCTTCACACACACATTACATTACTCTCCTGTCACGTTGTCACCCTCTTTTATATACCAGCCTACCCTATCTAGTAAATACTAGAGCATTCGCCAAGGTACGGGATAGTTCTAGAAACTAGAGGGCGTGAGAATAGTCACGTGATCTCGATGACGCAACCATATTTTCCATCAGCTAGGAACGCATCTGATTGTAAAAGAAATTTGCCATCATTTCGTAATTATTTGATTATGGGTAGCCTCTTTCTGACAAAAGGATAATTTTCAAGCAAGTCATATTCATAATAAATATTGCCATAAATGTATCAATGTAAACTAATAGATGCCCGTTGAAATAATTAGACAGTAAATTTCCTAAAAATAACGACGAAAAAATCAAAAATGTGCAGTTAACCCAACGCCTTGAATCAGAGGGTATATACAATGTGATTGTCTAGTCGGTCGTTTACAATCCTATTTTGTCATCCCATGTGTTATTTCAATAAGGAAAATTGCTTTGCGTTTGTTTTTAATCGACGGAGACTCAATACAATGTATTGTTGGCAAAAATGTTTGGGTTTAGATGCAATGGGTGTCATCCAGCACAATATAGTACGCAGGTTTGTTAAGTAACCCTTGTGATTTTTCCGGTGGATGCCACCGTTCCTTGTCATTTTAATAAGCGCAAGAAAAGACCGCTACCGAAGTGACTGGTTTTTGACAATTATAATTTCTGTAAGAAATGTCATAGGGGAGATATTCAATTTAATTGAAATTAATTTATTCGACACGGTACAATAAAATCATGAATGAATATAACACCAACATGAAAAAAGAATAATAAAAAATATAAACCAAGCAACAACAAATATATACACAAACACTTCCTTTCTTTACGTGTTTTTTTTCTTTAATCGTTCATGCTCCTATCTTTGAAATATTTCTTTCAATCAGTCGACGGTTTGTTTGTCTATTTATTTGAAGTTAAGCACAAAGCTACACAATGGGCTATCTGTGGTCTGTTTCTAGCGTTTTACGTCCGCGGACATACTGCTGTGCCAATGGGGGACAGTCAGTCGATGGAGGAAGTCCTGTTTTTTTCGTGAAATTCCATCACAAAAAGAAACATATTTGTTCTTAATAAGATTTTTTCTTCACAGGTTGGCCGTTCAGCACATACAGGGACTGCAGGGTCGATGTTGATATCCATGTGAAATTTTAGGAATAGGAAAAAATGAACATATTTCCTGTAATGTACGCTTGAAAAGAAGCATTTTCATTTATATACACACATACACACATATATATATTTCCTACGATTAATCATTCAGGAAATACAGACCGTGACAGAGAAGGAGAGAGATTTGGCTATTATATATATAGAAGCTAGCAATAACTCTCCACAAGGATAACTTCAGTGTTACATTGAATATCTACATGAAACTTAAAGGTAGTTTTTCTCAAGCATACTAACACCGCCATTGTAGCATATTCACGTTTCTTCTGTTTTCTTTTCATATTTGTTTCCGAGTGAATTAGCGTTAAGTTTACGGACTTACAACGTTAAAATCCGAGCTTCGATTCCCCGTGGTAGACGGAGTGGAGATAGCTCATTGAGTTACTTTGCATAATACAAAACACACCCTCTCCCATCTTAAAATTTTACTAAACTAATTCCACTGCACCTAGTTTTACTAAACTAATTCTACTGTACCTACCTAGTTTTACTAAACTAATTCTACTGTACCTACCTAGTTTTACTAAACTAATTCCACTGCACCTAGTTTTACTAAACTAATTCTACTCAACTAATTCTACTCTACCTACCTAATTTTACTAAGCTAATTCTACTGTACCTACCTAGTTTT
>NW_013667052.1:251340-256696 GCF_000517525.1 Limulus polyphemus
ACCTACCTAATTTACTAAGCTAATTCTACTGTACCTACCTAGTTTTACTAAACTAATTCCACTGCACCTAGTTTTACTAAACTAATTCTACTCTACCTACCTAGTTTTACTAAACTAATTCTACTGTACTACCTAGTTTTACTAAACTAATTCCACTGCACCTAGTTTTACTAAGCTAATTCTACTGTACCTACCTAGTTTTACTAAACTAATTCTACTGTACCTACCTAGTTTTACTAAACTAATTCTACTGTACCTACCTAGTTTTACTAAGCTAATTCTACTCTACCTACCTAGTTTTACTAAACTAATTCCACTGCACCTAGTTTTACTAAGCTAATTCTACTCTACCTACCTAGTTTTACTATACTAATTCTACTGCACCTAGTTTTACTAAACTAATTCTATTGTACCTAGTTTCACTAAACTAATTTTAATATATCGAGTTTTTCAAATTCCAAATAAGTTGAGAATATAGAGATTATATCCCGAAAAGGTATTGATTTTTTTCAAGTCGTTGTTGGAAATAGCCAACATTATAATTCGCCTCCTAGTGGCTCAGTGGTAAGTTTTCAGGCTTACGACGTAAAGCACAGGTAAACCAACGTTGACTTTTTTTTTTAGGCTTAACAACAAACGAACCAAGTCAAACAATTCTTGCTATTTGGCAAAGTACGTTGTTAAGTCTTACCTAACAACGCATTTGTTTCTCTTTAACACTTTTTTTGTGTGTGTAGAGATTTCTTCTTCCAAGCGTAGTATTTAAGCATTTTTTTATTTGGCTTTTCTTTTTTTTCTCACCAAAATATCGTGTACCTTATCGGATTAAAACAATAACTTATAAAAACTTTTACACGAGTTATCTAATCATTTTCTAACTCTCTAACCCTAAGAACCCGAGAAGCAGCAGTAAGCCAAGGCCGACACAATCTATTTTCTAACAAAACATTGACCCTGATACTAGTGACATAGTAACCTACATGCTGTAACTTGGCCTAAGAAAAAGACATGACAGCTACGCTTCGAAGGTGTGTCCGGTATAGTTAAACGTATTGAATTACATCACTGAAAGTGGTGTAGACGTCCTAAGGGCAAAAGTTCTAGTTACAGAAGAGTAGAATGTTCTAAATTGTATGTGTACTGTATATACTGGAATCTGTATTCTTATATTTTGCGAATACATTTATTTTTGCAGTAATTTCAATAGACTTGTCAAATTTATAAAAACTTTTCTATGTTATTCTAAAATGTTAAGAGTTATTGCTGAAATATGAAATAAACAAAAAAACTGAAAACACAACAACAATTATCCTTTAACTATCCACGAAAGCTTAAGGCATAAAGATGCAGTAGTCTCCCTGAAGTAGCACGTGCATAGAAGTAAATCAACACTGTCTACTGAAGATACAAATAAAACCACTCCAAGTAAACATATTACGTTACAAAGAAAGCTTTTAGACCCATTATGACCAAGTCTGATCTCTTAGTAGTGGTCAAGAATGACCGGGTCTGAGCTGTCAGTAGTGGTCAAGAATTGACCGAGTCTGAGCTCTCAGTAGTGGTCAAGAATTGGCCGAGTCTTAGGTGTCAATAGTGATCAAGAACGACCAACTTAAACATTTTATTTCCGAGATAACTACGTAATAATTGCACACCCGTTTCCACTATATTTGACTCTTTATTAACCAGGAGACAGAGTTGAGGGAATAGTACGGCGGTTACGACTTACTGTGGAATTTGAAAATTATGTAAGGTACCTAATGTAACAAAGAAAGCTGTCTCTAAGGCACCGTTCTGAGCTGGGAGTAATCTATTGGTTAGCGGACCTGGATTGTGAATCCGAGGATTCGTGGTTTGCGCCCCGTTGCCACAAAAAATATGCTCCACACTTTCGAATCTTGGGTGCGATATAAGAGTAGCAATTAAATCCCAAGATTCGATAAGACAAGAGTACCCCAAGAGTTGGCAGTTGGTGCTGCTCATTAGATACCTTCCTTCTAGTGGGATAGCTTTGCACTATCATTAAACAGCAGTGAAGGATTTGTACGTTTCTGCACAACACTTGTAAATAAAAAATAATATATAACATTTTAAATTAAATAACACAACACTGATATGTAGTGTAGGACCTGGTGGTTAGTGCGCTCGACACAGCAATCTGAGGGTCGCAGGTTCGAATCCCCGTCACCGAACATGCTTGCCCTTTCTGCCGTGAGGGTGTTATATTGTGATTGTCAATCCCACTATTCTTTGGTAAAAAAGAGTTGGAGGTGAGTGGTGTTGACCAGCTGCCTTCACTTTAGTCTATCGCTGCTAAATTAGGGACGGTTATTGGAGATAGACCTCGTATAGCTTTGCGCGAAATTTACAAACAAACCAGACAAGCGTTCCGTTGTAGGAGAACTGTTGTAAATAAACGAGCGCGGAACAGCTGGCAAATGACTCAGAAAGAAATAAAGGCAAATAATTAAAAAAAAGAGAGAATTATCCAAGCAAATAAACTCAAATCGAAACATAACTCATCAAAGAGGAATAAAACAAATATGAAATCAATTAATAAGTATTTATATTTATACTTATTCACAAATACATATAAATATGCATGTGTTACTGCTTTTTAAGACTGTACATATACATTCTGTAAGTTTTGACGTTATGCTTCTTACCCATAGGCACACTGTATCTCTTATTTCTTCATATCACGATAAATCTGAACAACGCGCATCATTAATGCATGTGACCAAGCAGCTAAGTGGGTTTGTTTATAGAAAAGTCCTCGGTGTAATTTGAATAAATATCGTTTTGCTTCTTCTCAACCCCACAGTTTCGAGTATAGCCTTAAACTCAAACTATCGCTTTGCGAAATAAAAATAGGAAGACCTACTTTTACATAACTGAAAGCAGTTTTCTCATACGACGGACAGAAGAAATAAAAATAGTAAGTACTGGTGTTAAATAAGTAATATTGTATTAACTTAATAATCTCTACCCTAATTCTGTTTGTTTTAGAGCAAAGCCATATTGAGCATTGTAAGTCCGTAAACTTACCTAATTCTGATTTGTAAATTACGCTTACATAATTGACAATAATTATACTTCACCAACTCAGTCGAGTTTACATCATAACAGTTGTTCACGTGATATAACCAGCACCTCGATCACTCTATAGTCAAATGTATCCCAGCCGGCCTCTTCGGCACTGGATATAACAGATATAATATGGTCAACATATTGTTATACATTCGTTTTTATTTTCACTTGTATAAATTTTTAGAATTAAAATTTTATAAATTATATCATGGTTATAATAATCCTTTAAAACTGGTTATGTAAAGTTTAAACCATTTTTTAAGACAGTTGACATGTGAAATAGTTAATTTTCAATCCCCCTTCTATAAAAATATTCTGCATTGACAATCGTTTTGTTTATCAATTTAGTACATGAATAATTATTTGCTTAAACGCGACCAATTGAGAAATTATTCTTATGTACAAACAATTTATTACAGATAACACCCTACATTGGTGTGTAATATTATCTAAAGGAGCATGGCCGGCGTGTTTGCCACCCTGTGCAAACGTTGACTGTGCCGCCCCCATCCTCCAACTCCGCTCTTTCGCCACTATGGGAATTTTACATAATTACGCCCTCAAGAACCTACCGCCCTGTGCAAATGCACGCGCTGGCCCTATAAAGGTGTTTGTGTAAACTGTGTTAATTATTGGAATGCTGTAAGTATGTTTATTATATTTCTTGTATACCTTATAAATATTACAATCATGTACTCATTAACGTCGTTTAACACAATTTCTGTAAACAAGGTGTAATATTTATCAATAATTATCATTCGAATGTGGTTTTTTTTTTCGGGCAGGCGTGAACTAGTGGTTAATGTAGACGGAATATGAATTCGACGGTTCAAAGTTTACGTCCCGTTGCTACAAAACATACGAGTCATTATTCAAATCTCATTATTCGTTCAGAGAAGAGAAGCCGAAGAGTTGGCGGTGTATGTTGCTCACTAGCTACTTCCCCCTAGCTCAGGGACCGGCTCCTTTCCTACCCTAAAAAAAAACAAAAACAAATAGGGCACATTTCTATTTTTTATCGACCTTTGGCTTTGAATTTAAAGACAAAAGTACATAATCAGTTAAATGAGTCAATTATTACCTCCCACAAAGTAGGGTCTGCAATTAGCTACTAATGAGGTTATTAGAGATTTAATAACGGAAGGAGGAGGAACGTTATATAACATTGTCCTATATACAGGTTATTTGATTCCTTAGTTTAAAGGGTACCCTCATCAAGTAGTAATAAAACTGTAGTAGACCATGAGCTGGAATCATAGGCGCCGAATCTGTGGGCTCATGCACCCACGAAAAAAACGAAACAAACTGAGCGCTCAGCACTTAGAAGGATCTTTCATAAAATGACGTTGTATAAAAGCTAAATTTTTGTAAGTAAAATAGAAACTAAGTAAAAAAAAAACTACCCATAATCGTTTTATAAGTATAATCGTGATCAGAGGTACTTACCACCCCCGTTGGGGAATTTATAGCTTGAGCACCCCCGCGCCTCGAAGACTCGCTGATAAAGTCATGAGATTTAATCAGCGCCTATAGATTAAATACTTGAACACTCGAAAGTGAGGTTGAGCCGCAAGAAAATGAAACACCAGATTTAAAGGCGCTCTGTACCATCTAGTAACAAGACACCTTAGCAGATCGATAGAAGCTAAAGATAATGTCTTTTCGGCCGATTTAAATAGAGAAAGTTAGTAATGAGAGTAGCAAGTGTAGCTTAAGAGATACGACTCTTACATTTAAATAAAATATTTAATATGGTCACAGACAATGTATTTTCGATAACGCAGGTGACAAATGTAGCCTGTTAATTAAGAGTAATTGGGGTGGGGTTACTGTGCAAGTAAAACATCGTTATTAATTCGTAACCAGAACATACTAAATATTTTATTTTACATGTAGGAGTCCTTCCTTGCACGGTTTTCACATACGAGCAACCCACCGAGAGAGAAACAAAAGTCGCCGCCTATGGCTGAAATGCATGCATTCAATGATCCAAAAGTAGTTTTATACATCTTTCAGGCCTGCGATTCTAATGACTTCGTTTTGAAACGCAATAATCCTCTAATCCAATGATCCAAAAGTAGTTTTATACATCTTTCAGGCCTGCGATTCTAATGACTTCGTTTTGAAACGCAATATTCCTCTAATCCAATGATCCAAAAATAGTTTTATACATCTTTCAGGCCTGCGATTCTAATAACTTCGTTTTGAAACGCAATAATCCTCTAATCCAATGATCCAAAAAGTAGTTTTATACATCTTTCAGGCC
>NW_013667052.1:257696-263027 GCF_000517525.1 Limulus polyphemus
GTTTTATACATCTTTCAGGCCTGCGATTCTAATAACTTCGTTTTGAAACGCAATAATCCTCTAATCCAATGATCCAAAAGTAGTTTTATACATCTTTCAGGCCTGCGATTCTAATGACTTCGTTTTGAAATTAATAATCCTCTAATCCAATGATCCAAAAGTAGTTTTATACATCTTTAAGGCCTGCGATTCTAATGACTTCGTTTTGAAACGCAATATACCTCTATAGAAAACTCTCTCTCTCGTGACAACTTTCACGTAATAAGGTTTACTTACAAGAAAATTACGTTTCAACAAATGACCTACATAGCAGTAGACACGCTTTTGTAGTGCTTTTCTCTACAGAAATAAGGCACTATTTTGCTGAAGGATGTGGGTCAGGAGGCTTGTTTCTTCTACCTTGACCTTGGGACTATCGACACGGGATTTGAAAAGAAGTGAGATCTAAATTCCTTTTCTATAAAGGCCAGTTTCTCCCACTTTTGTTATTTGTTCAGTTTGCTGTGATGAAACAAAGGTAAAAAAGGGCAAATTAAATGAACATCGAACTAGTAAGTAAGTAAGTAAGTCAGTAGGCTAAGTATGCATAAAAACTATATATAGGCCATGAATCATTACACACCACCTCCACATGGACAAAACTAATTACTACATGAACGAGGTTAAAAAAAATACATTTATTACAAATGTTTACGCAGTTTGTTCGTATTCGTTGGACTTAAAAAACAACAATTAATAGCTTTCACTATAATAATTACTTACTTTGTGACCCTCTCGGTGACCCAGCGGTAAGTCTGGTGGCTTATTACTCTAAAATTCAGGTTTAGATACCTGCGGTGGGCAGTGCACAGATACCCCCATCTTGTAAGTTTGCGTTTAACAAAAAACCTATTTTCTGCTACAGGTTTTCAGCCTGTCTCTTTGGAATTTCACAACATATTTTTAAATTATACAGCATAAACCAAGTAAACAATACTATCTGAGGCCTTTGTATTATATATTATGGCAAGAAACAAACCACTAACACTTAAGTTAAATATTAAAATACATAACCAATTTTCAGCAAAAGTTACAAAAATGGCTGTAAATTCAGTAAAATATATCAATTACATCACAAAAAAAAAAAAACCTGTCGAAGACAGGCAAATATATTTGTATTTAATTTCAACGTGCCTCACGGTAGCTCAGCTGTAAGCTTAAGAATATATATAATGTTAAAATTCGGGGTTAAATTCCTGTAGTGGACACATCACACATTGATCATTGTGCTGCTTTGCACTTAAACAAAACAAAAAAAAATCAATTCATCGCTTGCACTGCAGCACACGGCGATTCCTGTAGGTTAAGTGCTTTAATATGGCGTAAAAAATCAGGCAGGTTAATCGAGAAAAGGAATGAAGTGGGCCATGGCCATCACAGTTGAATAATTCCATTTGAAGTACTTGATGATGAAAGTTTATTATTAACATTCCAGGTGATAGTTTTATGAGGTGTTATTATGTAGAATTCGGGCACATGCTGTAGAAATACGTGGAAGTGATGACAAAGGAATACAAAAGTAGGCCAACCCACTGGCTACCTCTCTTTCATCAAGAGAATTAACAGGTCAGACTGATTTGGATTCGTTTAAAACTGTCTAAACCTTAGATGCAATATAGACGGAAATCATGGCAAGAAATGAATTTTATAAATTTTTACCATTAAGATACAGGTAAAAACACAGAAAATAAAAGTCACTTAACAATGACATAAGAAAGACGTTGTCAAGCGCAAAGTTACAGAAAAGCTACTTGTGCTCTGCCCACTGCGGGTATCGAAACACATAAACAGCTTCATAAAGATGGTGGTACCTGACCGTACCATGTGTTTGTTACGTCCTTTTTTTAGCTTTTGAATCTCTTCAAAATTCCTGTCCTTCTTTCAATTTAGTTTGAACACAGATAGTTGCCCAAGTAAACACATTTAACTTTTGACGATTCTACATCAGTGATGCGAGACCTTTTTTTTTTCATTTATTTTAACGTTGGTTTTGTTTTCATGCTCCAATTTAACTTATGTCTACTTCAGAGGGAGTTTCATAGTGGAGAGGAGAGAGAGAGAGAGAACTCACTAAGGTTTCACTTCATCTCTCTCTCTCTCCAGCCCAAAACAATCATTACACATATTTGCCCTTGTTGTTGTTGTTGTTTTTTGTGTGTGTGTATAATGTTTGTTTCAGCTTTATGTTGATATTAAAGACCTTAGTTGTGCATTTGAGTTTTTGACTAGCTGAAGTTCATACAGTCAAAATCATATTATGTTACTTAATGTTGACGTCCCCTGGTGGGTCGACCTACACCGTGTTACTTGTTGTCCCTTGATGGTAAGTTTACACACTTATAACTCCAAAAAACCGGGGATCTATAACTCGCAGTGGGAATAGTACAGATAGTCTAGTCGTTACTTGTCAGACCTCCAGTTAGCGAGCCTATTCTTGTTTCCCGGTAAATGGTTATACTGAAGTACATCAAAATGGCAACGAAATTGTTTGTTTCTTTTTAAATTTCGCGCAAAGCTACTTGAGGGCTATCTGTGCTAGTCGTCCCTAATTCAGCAGTGAAAGATTAGAGGGAAGGCAGCTGTTACTTGTTTTCTACCCCCCTCCCCATCTCAGGGCATCATAACTAGTAATACTGGAATAACAACGAGAATGCTGCTAAGTAAGTCCATTTAATACTTAATTGTTATTTCCTATATATCAAGTCAAAGAACAAAAGATCATTTTAAAACTACACTACATTCAGTAGGGCTCCCTTTTACAACACCAGCGTAACGATGAACACGTTGAAAACTTTGTCTAGGAATACTTTTTAGTTGTCAGATGTGTCCAGTTCTACAGATGTGTTCATGCAATGTTGAAAAAATTTAAATTAAAGGTGGGGACTCACCCCCCTTTTTATATATTTCTCTGGCATTTTACACATAAATTTGATCGAAAAAAGTGCGTATTTCACTAATACTTTGGGACGTACTTGTGGCACTCTTTTTCGCCTGAGTGAATGGTTCAGGGCGTCTGTAAAGCACCCCGGTGGGATAGCGGTAAGTTTACGGACTTACAACACTGAAATCCGCGGTTCGATTCCCCGGGTTGGCAGAACAGATAACCCACTGAGGCTTTGCTCTATTATAAAACAGACACATGTAAAATAAAAATTAGATAATCAAACCAGCAGCGTCTGTAAAATGGCGGGATGGCGTAGCATGGAGGGCAGACCATTATTGGAAACTCTTCCCTGTAGCTCTTCCATCTAAAATATCAGGATATAGTATTTTAAGATTTTATAATTCTCCATACATTGCCACTCCCACTCCCATGAAATGGTCAATATTTTTTTTGTCAGATTTGGTAGTCATATTATGTAACTTGAATTGGAATAAATATTTACAATCAGATGAGACACATAGGATGGGTTTAATGACAGTGTGAAAGAGACCCCTAAGAAGCTGTGGAAAGAGAGCTGGAGGTAATTAAAAAAAGTTATATGGATGTTTCTTAAAGGGAGAGAAAGTCTATTTCTTTTGTATTCAATAACACCTGACCCCCCTTCTTTCTACCTTCAACTAACCCATTCTGCCCCCTCCCCCAAAATCTTAGAAACGTCACCGATCAGACAAGCAGCGTCTGCAAAGTGGAATCAAGAGAATCAGGAAAGTTGCGTCAAATAATGAATGAAATAATAAAACAAACAGTGTTAGTAAGTGACATTGAGTTAATCAAACAAGCAGTGTTAGTAAGTGACAATGAACTAATCAGACAAGCAGTGTTAGTAAGTGACACTGAGTTAATCAGGCAAGCAGTGTTAGTAAGTGACATTGAGTTAATCAAACAAGCAGTGTTAGTAAGTGACAATGAATTAATCAGACAAGCAGTGTTAGTAAGTGACACTGAGTTAATCAGGCAAGCAGTGCTAGTAAGTGACACTGAGCTAGTCAGACAAGCAATGTCACTTACTAACACTGCTTGTCTGACTAACTCAGACAAGCAGTGTTAGTAAGTGACATTGAGTTAATCAAACAAGCAGTGTTAGTAAGTGACAATGAGTTAAACAGGCAAGTAGTGTAAGTAAATGACAATGAGTTAAACAGGCAAGTAGTGTTAGTAAGTGACAATGAGTTAAACAAACAAGGAACTTCGAGAAGGTTACAATGAAAATAACCTGGGGTGCAGGTAAAGATAAGCATGAATTTATATTTTTAGCAATATTAGCAATATGAGATAACCGAACCAGAAGCGGTAATAATTCGAGTAGAACAGTTAACACAGAAAAAAAAAGAAGGACTATGAAATCAGATCACTCAACTACACTTCTACTCAGACAGTGCGGTGAGCAAAATTATTATATTAATATTGGGCAGAGTAAATGGAAAAAGATAAACCATCAAAGTAAAGATACAATAGGATAATCAGCTTAGCGACATCAGGAAATGATGGCTAATTATGCAGAATCAGAAATAAACCAATGAGAAATAAGACCATCAATTACACTTGTGTTGGCGCTAGAAGTAAAGGAACTCTGAGATGATCAGATGAGAAACCCAATACGAACTGATTATGTAACAACGTTAGCGAATTTAGTAACGTAAAAATCAAATGAATAGACCAGCCGCGCCGGTATGAGAACCTTGAGGTGATCAGATGAAAAGTTTGTTTTGAATTTCGCGCAAAGCTACACGAGGGCTATCTGCGCTAGTCGTCCCAAATTTAGCAGTGTAAGACTAGAGGGAAGGCAGCTAGTCATCACCACCCACCGCCAACTCTTGGGCTACTCTCTTACCAACGAATAGTGGGATTGAACGTCACATTATAACGCCTCCACGGCTGAAAGGACGAGCATGTTTGGTGGGATGGGGATTCAGACGACAAACCTAGTACGAACTGATGACACATTAAAAGCAACAGTGTCTGTAAGGAACCAGTGGTCAAATAAAGCAGTAAAATAAGCGTAAAGTTAATGACAGATCCATAGGAGGGATATGAGATCAAAATTATGGAGGGGGGGCAAAAAGTCTGACTTAATTATTGTGAATGTCGTGTGTAAACTATATTCCACAGAAAGAAAAAATGTATTTGGCAAATGCCCTCCCCCCTACACCTCCCATGAATAAAATAACAGTGTTGTTATGTATCATGATGTCAGAAAAACACGTAGGTTCAAGAAGTCTTGATATAAAATGATTAAAACCCTATAATCAGAGCGCTTTCGAAAGATGGACTTTTCTTCTTCAGGGGCAAACTGGGCTGTTATGGGTGCGATGCGATAAACAGTATATTTGGATCTGCACTGAAATAAT
>NW_013667052.1:263863-272765 GCF_000517525.1 Limulus polyphemus
GGGAATTCTGATGGAGCTTGAATATGTGGGAAATGTGGAGCAGAATAGTGAACTGAACACCAAACTAGCTGATATAATGACTCTAGATCATGGATGTGCGGATGGAGGGAATTCTGATGGAGCTTGAATATGTGGGAATTAAACCAGAAAGTCTTGGTGAAAAGCTTGTTGGAATAAAACAGGGAAGACTGCTTTGAATTGTAGAAAACTGTCAGGTGCTGTGAAATTACTTATGGTTATAGTAAATGAACATTTATAAGGAAATGTAACAATTATAAAATGCAGCGATTCATGGTGTCTTGCTGTGTATCAAGGCTCAGGAACATTTAATGAATGGTGTCTTGCTGTGTATCAAGGTTCAGGAACATTTAATGAATGGTGTCAAAGTAGTCAAATGGTGTGTATCAAAGTAGAAACATAACTGCAACTTACAGGAACTTACAATGACAATGAACAAGGCAGTGGAGACTAAAGAAACTATACAAATTTTCATAAATGCTTTGAATAAGTTGAAGGTGATTGTACACAACAGCTCTTTGAGTATGACATTGACCATTTTTTCAAGTGTTATTTGTTCTTTTTAACATTTTCTTTTAATTCAACCTCACCATTATAGACAGTAAAAGAAAAAAAAAAGATTTCATTGACACTTTTCAATTAATGTTTTGCTCATTCAAAACCTGGATAAAAGTTCTGTGTTGATGAGATACAGAAATAGTGCTGGATTAAGAAGCAAAAGATTTAAGATTAAATCACTATTATTCTTTAGCTCATTCATACAGTCAGAGCTTTGAGAATGATTGTCATTTCAATTTCTACAGTTTTGACAAACCACTGTAAATAATGGGTCATTATGTTAACTTAAATAACTAATTTTTTGCAAAAATAGCTCTTCTGGTATTGATTTTCTTTTTTAATAAAATAATTCTGTAAAGTTACATCATACGAAAAATGTCTTCTTTTAAATGAATATTCAAAATGATTCTAACATTCATAAAACCAGCAAAAATGCTATAAATTATTACAAGTCACACGTTAATTACAATTATATCAAATCATGTATCATTACAATGAAGTCATTCACAAAAGAAAAATGTTACACAAAAAAAAATAACATTTTTTACAAAATTAATTTATTATTTTCAACTATTTATAAAAATTACCATTTCATTTAACGTTTATATAATACTGTAATAGTGAAAAAGAATCATTGCTTCAAGTCTTCAAAAGTTCATACATCCTTCTGTGCAGAGGAAATGGTAAAGCTTTATCACATACCGAGTTCCAGTCATCACAGTTGAGGTCAAAAGTCATGACACCACCAAACCCTCGGGATTTTATCCACTTTACCTGTAAAAACGAGAAACCAAACCAATGCTATGAAAAGAGATACTTGAAGATCACACAATATGACAGATTCATTAATAAATTAGCAAGTCTCTCTTAAATGTTAAAGCTAAAATATTAAAAGTAGCATTGTCGCATCATGGAAATTCTTGTAAACGAGATGATGGCAAAATAATTAAGGTTAAAATACACACAGAGTGACCCAAATGTGAGATACTGAACTGCATGTTAAAACATCATCATCAAGCGTAACAGTAAACATAAACATAACATTTAAAACCTTGGAAAAAGAAGTCAAATAAAAAAAATTATAACCAAAAGATTAGTTGATTTTGCTTACAAATTCATTAATTTTTTGTTAAGCACAAAGCTACATTTAATCCCGATTTTTAGTGTTACAAGTCTCAGACTTACTGCTGAAGCCACTGGGGCCTCAAACATACTTGTGTCAACTCATCCTGTATGACGACCGGATGTAAAGTTTTAATCTTCCTGCTTTATTCTTAGTCATCCTGCATTTTGCAGTTATTAACAGTATTGTAAATACTGTGGAAAAGCAGGACAAGTAATTCAGCAAAGTACTGAGAAACTGCCTAAAACAGGGAACGAGTACAGCAGAGAAGAATTTTTGTTCTTTTTGTCAATTTCAAAAATTTTAATGCAACTATAATACTTATAAAATTTTTAGCATTCTAATTTGAACTATACATAACTTAAACCCATTTCTATATATAACTTAGTTTTCCCACCACTAACTCCAACACATTTTCTTCAAATGTAGACTGTCTGCTAGCTGTTTCAAACATTCCCCCAAGACCAGAGCACATGTGGCCTTTGGTGTGTCTTGTCCCTTTGACACTGATTAACCATTCTTTTGTTGATTATTACTAGAGCAAAGTTTCTTGATTTAGAGATATCTTTGTCCGTGTCTTAATGCTGTTAAGTTGGCTAAATTCCCTTTCTTATCCTGTCACTGTTGGAGAAATTATCATACTGTTTACTAGTGAAAAAATATGTCTTAAGTGTTCATCATCCTCATTCACCAAGATTCTCTCATATTCATCTATAACAGATCTGTCGAGATTTCTGGCGATGTACATTTTCAAGTCTAGTCACTCTTCCATGATGTATTCCTTTTATTCTTCTTCTTCTTCCAAGAATGGACAATATAGTCTTAATAATTTCTCGGTTTCTTCATATCCATAACCTCTGAACTCTTCAACACTATTATCCTTACTTGGCCAAAGGAGAAAACTGAATATGTTGAACAGAGAGTTTGGTTCTGATACCAAGAAGTTTTATAAATCTCTCTCTCACATGTAAAATTTGGCTGATGACAACACCTTAATGTTAACATTTATTTGCCCTGTTGTGTCATGGTGTCTTTTTTGTCCACCCTTCTAAATTCATTGTTTTAAGTTCAACTCAAAAATGATAAACATTTTGTCTTGCCTTTTACTCACGTGACAAATCTTTCTTTCAGCTCATTCATCCTCTTTCCAACTTTAGCAATTAGACTTTTCTTCTGTTGAAAAAGAACTTAAACTTCATATAGCAAATTTGTCCAGTCTAGCATGAAGTGTAAGAAGGTTTTCACCTTACCCATATAAAAACTTGCTTTCTGTGAATTCTCATTTTAGATGTTGTAGCAATGACCTGCAGATGTATGACCGTTAAACTCCTAGTTGTTAAGAAGAGCTTTCAGACTTCTGTTCTGGCTTACTGCCTAATATATTTGTTGAACACAATTACAGTGCTTTAAATCTTGATCCAATGAAATTGAAATTACATAAAGTTTTCTCCTATATTTTGGTGAATACTAATACACCTTTAAAGACATTCATAATACTAATACACCTTTAAAGACATTCATAATACTAATACACCTTTAAAGACATTCATAATACTAATACACCTTTAAAGACATTCATAATACTAATACACCTTTAAAGACATTCATAATACTAATACACCTTTAAAGACATTCATAATACTAATACACCTTTAAAGACATTCATAATACTAATACACCTTTAAAGACATTCATAAACTGCTAGCACTAAATTGTGTATTCAGGAACATTTAATGAATATAATTATCGAACCAAAATCGTCAATAGAAGTAACAATAAAATATTAAATACAATAAAATCTGTCACAAGACAACTAGATAAGCACAGCTTCAGTATAAAAACATTGGTATAAATAGATCTACGACGTCAATATAAAGACAATGATAAAATCAGACTGGCAACTTTAGTGTTACTCTCTTGAAAGGAAAGAAAGCATAGCGGAGCCCCCAGTGGCACAGCGGTATGTCTACGAACTTACCACGCTAGGAACCGGGTTTCGATACCCGTGGTGGGCAGAGCACAGATAGCCCATTGTGTATCTTTGTGCTTAATTCCAAACAAACAAGCACAACGGAAATTCAATAATCACAGTATACTACAATCAAGTAGCTTCAATAATTAAAATTTGTTAGTCGAGAAACCGTCTTCAAGATAGAACCGTCAACCTGATTTCATCCAAAACATATTTCTACTCAGTTCCATTCCATGTATATTGTTTACAAATAACTTTAATTTTTTAGAAGAGTAGTGATTGTCATTACTGCACCGTAGTTATTCAGCTATCTCTGGTAGGTCTAAGGACTAGTAACGCTAAAAATCGGGTTTCGATACTCGTGGTGGGCACAGCACACATAGCCCATTCTGTTGTGTAGCTTTGCGCTAAACAACAAAATATATTTAGTTAAGGTAATGGCAAAACTATCGCAACAAAAGTAAGAAAATATTACTAGTGGTGACATCTATTGACAACTAATGTTTTTATTTAAGTCGGAATTTTCGATAACTTAAGGAAAAGTTTTTCTTTATACTAACAGGGTACTTCTTCTAATTATTAATTTAGGGCGTATATGATTATATATTTAACTAAGCGACCCATAAAATAACAATGAATAATTAATGTTGAGATTAATTTACTCTGTTCTTGTCTTCGCTTTTAATGGTTTTGCCGTTTAGATGTTCATAATATTGTCAGGTTAAAAAAAACAAAAACAGAAAAACGAACAGCCATAAAACAAAGAAAACATAGTTTGTTAAATTTCCGTGTTATTCTTCTGAGATGAAACTTTAGTATATTTTTAATAAGAATTTTACTGACTTAATTTATAAAATTGTTTTATCAATTTATATAATCCAATGTTACATGTTTGGGCGTTTGTCACGGTCGCACGGGGGTCATTGTTTGATTTCTGACTGACATAAATACTAATTATCTCTGGTCTTCCGACAAGCTGGATTTGTATTTACGGCTAAGCTACTAAGGTTGTCTGTCGTCGTCCTTAATGTTTAACCACTGAAAAGATGGAAGGCAGCCAATCAGCAACATCCTACAAACCTGCTAAGGGATTGACTGTCGCTCTTATAATGCACTCCCAACTTAAAGTCGAAATCTAAAAATATACTACAGGGCTAACCCGTGACTAACGTGTTGAGAGTGGTATCAAGAAAATTCTGTATAGATTTGTTTAGTAATTAACAGCCTGTAAAATAAAGTTTGTAAATAGAAAAGTTAGTTTTGATGCGTTAGTTTTTCAAATGGAGAGACTTGAGTCAAGATTTACAAAATCAGTGATTTTGAAAGTTTAGTGTCAAAAACAAATAAAAAAATCCCACTAGTTTACAGATAAAAGTAACAGAATGACATTCGATGGGTTACGAAAACGACAATTTACTGTCTTCTGAAGAAGTAAACACTTCTGTTACTGCTGTATTTCAGAGGTTAGTGTTTAAGCAATTAATTTGTTTCTACTTTTCAAATGAACAACCGATTTTGTTATTCAAAAGGTCTATATATTTAGATTTAATAAAATGTATTTAACTTTGGTTTTAATTATAACTTTAGAGAAATTAATAATATTAATGTGTTTACTTTCATTTAAATAACAAAGTAGAGTAATATATGCAAAGCATTTTTCTCTTGTGATGTTGTAGTGAAGATACTTATTCTGAGGGGAGACAGCTCTCAGGAGGCACCACTAAAAGTAACCACTACCCCCCAGTAATGAAGCACAAACGACATGCTATCCAATAAATGGGTAGGACTATGAAGGTTTCTCCCATGATTTTTTTACTCCAGCTGATACAAACAATGTCTCTGTCCAGAAAGGGGGACTAAAGTGTTTGTTATAGTTATGAGCTGCAGGGGTATTTTCATGCAAATTGTTCATATCTCGCTTGGCAACAACATAGATGGTCTACACAGCAAGTGCAAGAGGGCAGCAGGAACTTGTGCTGCTGTGTGAAACTTGTGGCTGCTGTCACTCGGGCTCTGGAAAACTAATTGTGTCCAAGTCAGATTCAGTCACTGACTCAGGGGGGGTGCAGCAGACTGTTTGTGCCTAAGGTTTTCGATTTACCCAGGCGAGTCATATGCCCTAGCGAATACCACTGTGTATCAGGCACTCGACATAAAGCTAGTAAACACTCACTTTTTCTGGGCAACTGGTGGCACAATAGATGTAGATCTCATGAAAATTGCTCACCTTCATGCGAGTTGTGGTACTTCTGTAGAATAGGTCTTGAGGTACTCAAGAGAAGCTCTCACACGTACATTCAACCGTATGTAATTCCACATGCAGTGAGAGAGTTGTGTTCTTTATTAGCACAAAATTTGGATTGGATAATTGAATGTCAAAGAAATAGGTCTTATTTCATTGAGTTTTTTACTTTTACGTGATGCCAACTGATTCGATTGGATCAACGTGTTTAAGACAATGCAACGTCCCAGTGTTCTGTGGTTGGTGACCATTCTCGGCAGTAAATGCACATGTCTGTAGATAATTGCATCTAGTCAAAAATTGATTTTAATGTGTGTTGATATACATGGTAGCAACACGATGAACGGTACTTCTGACTATAGAAACTTTAGCTGAAAGATATAAATTGAGCTGAATTCTGCTAGTAAATATGTATTTCACGAGGCCTAGAAGACACCATTGAGTTTCAATACACACACACCGTGGCACGAGACTAAAACATAACTGCTGCTGTCACTCAGGCTCTGGAAAACTAACTGGGCCCCAAGTCAACGTGTGTTATAGGGTTGCACACGTTTACAATGCTTTATAAAAAATCATTCTTATGTCGTACAACACAAAATGATCCAATTACCAAGAACACAGCTAGTAGGCAACCTTTAAAAGAGAATGCAAGATTTTGATCTGAATGTCAAGACCTCCGGTTATCAAGTTAACTGTGATTAATGGTCTGTGAGGCATTACTTGAAGAAACATCTGTTCTGTGTGAATGTTTGAGTTTTGACACTGAAATATTAGTTACAAAGTGGATGTAATGAGGCAAAAGTAACCGTTAAGCTTATACCACACTTCCAGGAAAACACACACACGGACCCGTGTTTCACAAGTGGGGGTCAGATTTACTTCTGTTGGTAACGGCTGGAATGCGAACGAGGTAAGATTATCTGTAGAAAGTAGAATTAATTTACAGTTACACATAGCATAAAAAAGTATACTTTGTGACCAATGTTTTACTTGATTATATTGAAATATGTGTTTGATCATGCAGATTGATATACTTTGAAAGTACAGTTTTCTGAATATATTCTTAACATTATTGTAGTACAAGGCACAGTTATAATGCATGAAAATACAAGTTGCACATGTAGTACTGGAGTCAAGAAGTAAGTAACAGCCATTTTTGGTAGTTCTTTTCCTCTTTGTTGAGAGAAGTAACGGCCTCTTTTTTGTAGTTCTTTTCCTCTGTGCTAAGAGAAGTAACGACCATTTTTTTGTAGTTCTTTTCCTCTGTGCTAAAAGAAGTAACGGCCTCTTTTTACAGTTCCTTTCCTCTGTGCTAAGAGAAGTAACGGCCTCTTTTTGTAGTTCTTTTCCTCTGTGCTAAGAGAAGTAACGACCATTTTTTTGTAGTTCTTTTCCTCTGTGCTAAAAGAAGTAACGACCATTTTTTTGTAGTTCTTTTCCTCTGTGCTAAAAGAAGTAACGGCCTCTTTTTACAGTTCCTTTCCTCTGTGCTAAGAGAAGTAACGGCCTCTTTTTGCAGTTCCTTTCCTCTGTGCTAAGGGAAGTAACGGCCTCTTTTTGCAGTTCCTTTCTTCTGTGCTAACAGAAGTAACAGCCTATTTTTGCAGTTCCTTTCCTCTTTGTTAAGAGAAGTAATGGCCTCTTTTTGCTGTTCCTTTCCTATGTGCTAAGAGAAGTAACTGCCTCATTTTGCAGTTCCTTTCCTCTGTGCTAACAGAAGTAACGGCCTCTTTTTGCAGTTCCTTTCCTATTTGTTAAGAGAAGTACAGCCTATTTTTGTAGTTCCTTTCCTATTTGTTAAGAGTACAGCCTATTTTTGTAGTTCCTTTCCTATTTGTTAAGAGTACAGCCTATTTTTGTAGTTCCTTTCCTATTTGTTAAGAGTACAGCCTATTTTTGTAGTCCATTTCCTCGATGCTAATTTTGTATCTGAATAAAACTGAATGGGAGATGTTTGCATTACCAAATATCCATGGTTTGAAAAAATAAGGTTAGTGTCTTCACAGTATTCAATTTCAGTTACTACTGTGGGTACCTAACTTTGCAGTCTCCTCCCTCCCAGTTTCTTTCCTATTAGAGCCATACACTATTTAATATAGCAACCATGGAAGGAATGTTGTGACCATAACTGAGAATATAGGTCAAGCTCAAAACCAGAGATGTTGAATACTACACAAGTGGTATTTTGAAGATTTTACCATTAATTCTTGAAACCATACAGTCAACCTGTTTTTAACGTAATTTATACAGTTAACCTGTCAATAAAGTGACCTCTCATGTATACGGTCAACCTGATGTTTATGTGGTTTTTATGGTAGACTTGTTCATATGGTCCATATAGTTCAATCTTTCGTATATTCACAGGTAACCAACTAAGAAATTAAAATGTCCAAAGTCAGCTTAAAATAAATCAAATACGGTTTAAGCCAAGGACTGCAGCCTTTAGCATCTTTATATTTATACAAGATATTCCTATAAAACAAAAGTTAAGACTTGTCAGTGTCAAAAGATATCACACTGGTGGATTGTTTATCTAATTGTTAGTTTATTGACACTACTTGTACCATATATTATTAGATTATCTCACTTGTCTCCTTGCTTACGCTGCTGGTTGGATTATCTATAATCTTCTAGTCTGATTATCTCATCACCCACTCACTAACGCTGATTGTCCAATTACCTCATTATTTCAGTGCAGATCCAAATATATTGTTTATCTAATTGTTAGTTTATTGACACTACTTGTACCATATATTATTAGATTATCTCACTTGTATCCTTGCTTACGCTCCTGGTTGGATTATCTATAATCTTCTAGTCTGATTATCTCATCACCCACTCACTAACGCTGATTGTCCAATTACCTCATTATTTCAGTGCAGATCCAAATATAATGTTTAACGCATCGCCCCCATAACAGCCCAGTTTGCCCCTGAAGAAGAAAAGCCCATCATTCGAAAGCGCTCTGATTATAGGGTTTTAATCA
>NW_013667052.1:273418-274338 GCF_000517525.1 Limulus polyphemus
AGAATTCCCTCCATCTGCACATCCATGATCTAGTGTCATTATATCAGCTAGTTTGGTTTTCAGTTCACTATTCTGCTCCACATTTCCCACATATTCAAGCTCCATCAGAATTCCCTCCATCTGCACATCCATGATCTAGTGTCATTATATCAGCTAGTTTGGTTTTCAGTTCACTATTCTGCTCCACATTTCCCACATATTCAAGCTCCATCAGAATTCCCTCCATCTGCACATCCATGATCTAGTGTCATTATATCAGCTAGTTTGGTTTTCAGTTCACTATTCTGCTCCACATAGCATACATGAACTAACTCCTGTTTAATCATTCTTTTGTCAGTTGATCCATGCATGAGGATAATAATAAATCTGTCCTCACTTAACTCCTCTGTTGTTTCATCTTTAAAATCTTTCAAGTGCTTATACAAAAATCTTTACATGCCTTGTCATTCAATCTAGCAGACCCACAAAACATCTGTGGTCAAATTAGTATCTTTATTACAACAGCACTGCTTTAAATACAGGATTTCTAGAATAATAACAAATAATTCTATTTGCAGTTACCAAAATCTATGAGCCCACTTCTCTTAGGCCTAACATTAGTTAAGCCTTTATTAAGTATGGCCTATATTTGATACAGAGATAAGTTAACACTAACTTGTGTATGTTTTTTGCTTTAGTTTAGTTAGAGTTAAACTTTACCATACTTAATAATATCAGTAAATAAACTTATAATTTTATTCTACTACCTGACATTAGATCTCTTCAAAAATATTGTACAAAATGTCTATTTAAGTATATTTACATCCATCTTTTGTTTACAGATACTTAAATGAAGTGTTAAGTGCAAGCATATTTAGATGGTAAAGTGTGTGTGCATTTTCAAAACATACAAAAAACTGAGTATTATTGTTATTATTATT
>NW_013667052.1:275338-278489 GCF_000517525.1 Limulus polyphemus
AAGTATTGATTGAACTATCAATAATAATAACAAAACTGAGTATTATTGTTATTATTATTGATAGTTCAATCAATACTTCAACACTAATTTTGCTTTGTATAGCAACTAATCTTGGAAACTTCCCGAATGATTCATTTTGTGTTGCTACATAGTAAACCATATGAAAAAATTTTTGACGTACAACTTTTTTTCATTTAGACTCTTCACGGTTTTTGTGAGCTACATTTCTTTGGGTTTGTCTAATACATTTGGTGTGTTTGTCACTCTTTTTGTAATACTTCCTTGTTTTCATTTCTGGATTTTTCACTGATGCCTTAATATACGTCTTCTTGCTCCAATACCTGAAGCAAGACATTCATACTCAATTTCATTGTTAAATTTTTTTTTAAGATAAATTTTTTTTTGTAAAATAAAACTAGGATTCCTGCCAGGAGTAAATGAAGAAAGTAACTTTGGTTTACACTTCATGGACCTAAAATATTTGTTGCATGTCTTTTTTTTTAATCTTAAAAAGTACATTTAAAAAGTCAGTGTGGAATGAAAAAGGTGTAAGGACAATGAACTACATCTGGTTAAAAAGTCAGTGTGGAGTAAAAAAGGTGTAAGGACAATGAACTATATCTGGTTAAAAAGTCGGTGTGGAATGAAAAAGGTGTAAGGACAATGAACTACATCTGGTTAAAAAGTCTGGTGTGGAATGAAAAAGGTGTAAGGACAATGAACTACATCTGGTTAAAAAGTCGGTGTGGAATGAAAAAGGTGTAAGGACAATGAACTACATCTGGTTAAAAAGTCGGTGTGGAATAGAAAAAGGTGTAAGGACAATGAACTATATCTGAATAAAAGTTTGTGCTTTAAGTTTCTATTAGTAGAGTTGGCTCCATAATTTCAAATGACCTTTCTTACGCATTTGATGTGGTCTGCTGAACTTCATAAAGTTGCTACTGTTAGCAATTTTTAAAATGTCCATCTTTTGTTGGGGTTATGAGGAAATGACAAAAGAACACGCAAACCCATATAAGTGCAGTAAAGACGTGTTAAGCAGTTGGTCAGATCTTTGAACAAAAATATTAATAAAGGGTAAAGTTCAAGGTATTTCACACTCTTTTAAATTTAATGGAAGGGTTTTAAGTAAATAAATATTCAAAGAAATGGAGTATAAAATTATTGGCCGATATCTGGTAAATAAATCAATATGATGGAGCCAATAAATGGAGGGAAACAAGATCATAAGTCACGTTCCATACAAATTACATAAATATTTTATAAAATGCAATAGATCTAATTTGGATTTGTATATTTCTTGAAAGCCATTCAAATCTTTTTCTAAAATTAAATCTGATCTGGAGAAAGTGTAACAAATGATCTATTAAAAACAAGTCCCCCACCCTTCCTCACTTATTAGTTTTAATTCCATTAGTCTTAGCACTAGCTTTTTAGCTGTTCAATAATATTGTTATACTTTATGGAATTCCTTATTCATCAAAACTGAAAACCTTAAGTTACTTCTTAGCTAATATTATAATTTTATAATATAGCTAATATTAACTTCCATGTCTATAAAATAAATCTTGATAAACCTCTTTCTTTTCTTCTTCTTTTTTTTGCTGCCAGTTAAATGTTTATCATAATTCTGCCTCTATAAACTATCACAATAACCTTAAGTTACTATTTAAGTTGGTACCTGATTCAAGTCTTATATTAACCATTTTTATTCAAAAATATTTTACTTTTTGATATATATTAGCATTACCTTGGTTATCATGCTTGCATAAACTAAATTTTTTAACAGTAAGCCTAATAACGTATTTATACAGCATTGTTTGGTACCAACAGAACAAGTTTGGTAATTTCAGGCTTACCTAAAGATTATGTAAATTTTCAGAAATTTCAAAAACCAAGTTTATAGGCACTAAACTTGTTCTGATTCAACTATACATAATTACGAATGACTGAGAATAAAAGAAAAATGAAAATTAGTCATCTTCATACATTTAGAATTTCCGAAGAAAAAAAAAAAAATGCTGGTATCTGAAGTTCAGAATTAAGCTTATTAACTTCCAAGCCAAAATAAATCAATCTTCTCATAATTCTAAATAAGCTTCAAATTACTTTTTTGCATCCAGTTAAATGTTTATGATAATTCTTCCTCAATAAGCTTTTTCATGTACATTTTATAACCCCATATCATATAAGGATTAATATCCTTCGATTTCATTTCCACGATATAACACGAAGTCAGCAAATACCAATATTCTAGATTCAACACCGTATAACCAAAGTTCTAACCTTACCTTAGCAGTGACACTCTCCAGGTCATCGTATCCCACCCAAGTTCTATTCTTGTACGCATAAGGTACTTGACTCTCTTTATCGAACACTCGCACAGCTCCATTCTTCACAAAATTGCAAGCCTTTTTGTTTAAAATACAGTGGAATTAAACTTAAAGCTGTAATGTCACAGCACAAGTATAGCATTCAATTATGTTCAAGTAAATAGTCTCGCAAGCCTCCTAAATGTAGCTTTCAATATGTCTTAAGAGACACCTTATGTAGTATTACAGTGTTTGAGAACTGCAAATCTATACAGAATAAAATATGTCACATACGACTTGTGTAATAAAAACTAATATTCATTGCAAACATTCAAACCTGTATATAATTTATCATTACGAGTATCTATATGCAAGTTTCAAAATTCAAAACATCTGTAAGATATGACGTTTTTTATAGTAATGGCTAAGAAATTAATTTTCAGGTAAGACATAAGCTGAGTTCATTTTAAAAGTTTTGAACTATTAATATTGTTTCCTCAACCTGAATAGTTAATATAATATGAACACAGTCTTCATAGTTTAAAAGTATTTCTAACGTTTTAAATACATTAAGTGATCTGATAAAGAAGTTTTTTGGTAAAATTTGTAATAATTATGCTCAGTCATTATTAACCCTGTCACTGCAGCTGAGACGTACATTTTCCAGTGCTCCTATCTCCTCACGCTGCAGCTGGGACGTACATCTTCCAGTGCTCCTATCTCCTCACGCTGCAGCTGGGACGTACATCTTCCAGTGCTCCTATCTCCTCACACTGCAGCTGGGACGTACATCTTCCAGTGCTCCTATCTCCTCACACTGCAGCTGGGATGTACAT
>NW_013667052.1:279489-293678 GCF_000517525.1 Limulus polyphemus
CCCCACATTGCTAAAGTGGCGAGTAGTAACCCTAATTACTATGCAAGTATGCTTGATGTTCTTGACTCATATAGCTCAGAAGACAGTGAAAGTGAGTCAAGTGGTGTTCAAATGTGTGATGATGAAGAGACAAGAGGATGCTGGCTCTCCATCTAGTGATGATAGTCAAGATGATGAACTTGGACCCAGCAGAGAAAGATGTAAACAGCATCGACAATGGGAAACATTTGTCCCAGTCGCAATGTGAAGAGGTGGGAAGCATTGGGAAATATACATTCCAGCTGCAGTGAATGGGTTAATCATTAATACTATCATTGTTATCAATAACAAAATATTTTGAACCGTTCTTAATTATATATAAAACTTGTAATGAGTCTGTCATTACAAAGATTTAGTATTATTTAAAGCCTGTTGTAATATTGAATCAATTCTTAGATTAAGTTAGCAGTAGTATCATGAAAAACATTACATACTAATATTGGTTGTCATATTACAAAGTCAATTAGGATATCAAATATAAGAGAAATCTGAAAATTTTACATACTTCTGTAACTGAAACAAAGCCACGAGCTTCCTTACCAAAATCTGCCTCCACTTGCGCACATTTCCAACCAAACCAACACCTGATCCACCACAAATCAATATCCAGAGGATGGTATGAAACCCCCCCTCTGGATGACATCCCTGGTCCAAACTTTGGCAGTATTGGGTATAGTTCATCCAGTCTGCGATAGGAAAAGGATACCCAGCTACAACCAACATCCAGCACATGGTAGGAAGAGGGACCACAAACCTGGGGTGCATCTCCAGTCCAAAACCTGGAGGCATTGGGCATTTTTAATCCAATCTGTGATAGAAAGAGGGATACCAGCCAGAACACATGTTAGGACGTACTTAGCTGGACCATCTCCAACCAACACCTGACCCCCGGGAATCTACCTCCATAGGATGATAGGAAGGAGAAATGCCATGATGGGAAAAAGCAATATATATATATTAATACAGTATAGTGCTACAAACAAAACCTGGTGGTATTTGGAATTGTACATCAAGTCCATGGTAGGAAATGCTATATGCCATCAACACCCACAGAATGCCACCACCCTACTTCCAACCGAGTGCTATGATACATCACTCAGGAGGACAGGCCTCCATGGTCCATCACCCCAGTGGCTAGGAACCGATAAGTGGCAAAGACTGCATCACCAGACAATGCAATGGGTGACCACGATACCCTCTTTTGAAAAGCCGAGCTACCACACTGACGGAGTCGATCAACCAACACCCGGTGGCATCTGGAACTGCACGTCAGGTCCGTAGTAAGAAGGGTCTCAATACCATGGAACATCAGAGATGGGCAGCAATCTCTATCTGATTTACTCTTGTGTGTCCATGAGTGTACAGTCTGGGATGAACATATTTATGAAGTAAAAGACCACTAGAGAGAACTACTAATGGTTCTACGAAACACCCCACCTATACGGTGTGCATAACCTAATTCTGCGATATAACTGTTTCGGCACAGATGACAATTGAACAGAAATACACAACTAATACCTGGTGGCATCTGGGATTGTTCATCAGGTCCACGCTAGGAAGAGCTACAATGAAATTGACATCAAGAATGGTCACAGGATGGACAGTGTGGATTTTTAAAAAGATTATACCTGGTCAGACACCACTCGCCACAGAGTGGGGTCCACAATACACTAGCTCCTGTAAATAAAGAAATAACAAAAACATAGTAAAGAAAATCTAAGTCTGTAATATAAAGGAAAACGTCAACAAATTTGTGAGCAAAAACAAGCACATCTGTACAATACTATTGCCAATTAATGAGTGATTAACGAGTGCAAATGTGGAGAGGGTACTGGTTACGATAGGGGTTGTGTCATGCTCCTACTTGTGGAATCATTTACATGTGGATATGCAGAAGTGGTAGGCGGAAAGCTAGTGGCGAGCGTTGAAAATTTGCACTGATAGAGGGAAGTACTATTCGAGAAAAGCTATTTTGTGAGAGGAGGTAAGATATCTTATTGGAATATGCCATTTTCATGTACTTAAAAAAACCAAACTAATGAACATTGTTATTTCTCACCTCATCATAAGTCATTTCTCCCCCTCCAACTGCAGGAGCATTGAACCCGTGGATATAAGGAGTAGCCAAGATGTAGGTATGTGCATACGTTGGAATTCCAACCATTATCTTTGAACGGGGCATTCCCTTTTTGACCCATTCTTCTGCTGACCATGCCTAAAGAAAAAAATATATATTTTTTTACTCTTTTTTTATAAAATATATATCTTTTTTTTTAAAGTAGGTGTTGAGAGTATAAAAATAAAACCACCATCCAATATAAAGTGTATACAATCAATAAGTTTAGTCATGGATCTTATGGCTATATTTATAGTTTCACTACATTATACTTTTCTTCTGGTACTGGATTAGAAAATCAATTTCTGAATACTAAAAGCTTAATGCTTATTTCAACATGTAATAGAAATTCCATTATTGTTAAGGCTTACTGGACATTTGAGATAATTTAAGGTACAAGTCCCAAATTGTTTATAACTTTTATAAATGGACATGAAATCAAAGAAGATTTGCACATAGCTAGTTGTACAAAGAAACATTTTGGAGAAAATTGATAAACATCAGCACAAAAAGCCTCAAGAGCATCTTGATTCTAGAGTAATTTCTGGAGGGTGGGGAAGAATGGTAAAAGTCAGGTCAAAGTACAGCAATCATACATTTTATTTAAACAAAATTCTAACTTTTAAAGAGCAGGGTGCAAATTACCTTTCTTCTTCTTCTGTCCTATTGTCAGTGTCCATTTGTTGCAAAGCTATTTTTTGTATTCAAATACAAATGCCCAACTTTATCACTATACTGCAGCAATTTCACTAAACATAACATTATATACAGCTTAGATCTCCAATTTCATGTCTCAAATCAATATTGCTAAGACTAACATCTAGACTTTCTGATTAGTATTAGAGTGGTGTGTAGGCATACCATAGGTTTTCTACCTTATTTTAATGTAGAAAGTTTTTACATTTTTCATTTATTCTGAACCTTTGCAGTTATTTGTGTAGCATGTTTCCCAAATCAGTTCACTTTACTTCATTCTAGCTGCCTTTGTTCTTTAGATGTTCTCTAAAGCACATACCTGCTCAGCCCACAAGAGATATTGATGTAATGCTACACATTGTACAGGAATTTCGATGATAGCAGTGTTGTTTAATGGTAGGGCAGATGATATCTAGAGGTTATGGTCTCCCTTATGCTGAAAGAGAATGACCAGTGATATGGGTAGCACTAGTTGCCATGGGTAAATCAAACATTTTCTGTTAAGTAAGAAATGTTAGATTTAAAGTATTATATGCAAATATTAAAATGTTTTCCAGCCATGCTTGTTTGTCCAATATTTTCCTGTTTATCTCTCCTTATGTTGCTTTCCAAATACTTTATGAATACTCATCTATGTTTGTTAGTTTTTAAAGTTTAGTTATCATGGAAAATAGTATTTTATGAATTTTCCCCATATATATATATATATGTACATATGTACAATGCTGAAATACACCAAAGTACTCTTTATACATATAAACCATAAAATTGCAATTTAATGGATAAAAAAAAAAAAAAAAAAAAAAAAATTTATTTTGAAATCTACCATCATGCAGATACTTGAAGTAGACTTTAACTTAACGGATACAAATATAACACTTCGATACGAGTTGATGATACATACATTTACACACTTTTGTTGTTGAATGGAGATTTGAAGTTTACGTCTTTCAAAAAAGTTCAGTTTTAAAAGTACTATTTCAAAGAAGTTGAATGTCCATAGTCATGATTTACCCCAGTTTCAATGTAATATGATAAATACCATTACAGCAAAAAAGCAAAGCTACAGTAGAAGGTAGTGCTTAGTTCAGGGCCTAATTCCATTGTAACACAGGCTTTACTGCCTGGCAAAGGGCAGTTATTTATTGTTCAGTGCTATCCTAATGCTAAGGTAGTTCAGAGCTAACCCATTCATTTGAGTTCAGTTTCCCTCTATAAACATAGTTTGAAATCGTCCGACATATATAGCATTGGATCCAAGTATATTACTTTTAACATATGCTCTGTGTGTGAAAGGACTTCTTTCAACTCCAACAGTTAGTAAATCATAGAAAAGTTGTAAGCTGACTCAGTAAAATAAATTAGTGTGACTACATGAATGAGTGAGTGTTGTACCACTAAACATGAGAAGAAAAATTTGGTTAAAAGATAATAAAGGATAAATTGACATGTGTACACAAAATTTATATTTATTTACTAATTTTTTATGGTGGTTATGAGGTTGGTTGAATTGACTGAACCCATAGAGATATACGATAATGAAAATAACAGATAAAATATAAAGTTTTTCTTAAAAAACATTTGATAATTATCTGGAGGTTATAAAAATTTTGCACCTGAAATTTGAAAATTTTCTGATACAAACTATTTTTACTCTTAAAATCAAAATTACTTTGCAGGTTGGATAGTCAACATTCAACAACAACAACAAAAAAAAGGGCATGAGAAAAACATTACTTAAAAAAAATCATATTTTGTGTATGAAAGCCTTGTAATGTTTACTGATAATATGCAAAATTTTGTAAAGATATGCTTACTAATTTAAAAGTTATAGCACAAAAACTATAACAGGTACAATATGGTTATGAGATCGGTCCCTGAGACTGATCCCGTGCCGAAAGGGTTAAAGTATGCTCCTCTTTATACTAACTGAACACTACAATATTCTTTTGTTTGGTCCCAGATTATTGCTACAACATTTTTTGTGCCAATCAGGCACATCTTTTTAAATCTTTACATGGCCAATATGATTTGTAGGAGTATTTGGCACTCTACACAGGCAAGGGTTAATTTTGAGCCCTGATGAATAATTTGAGAGTACTGAATCATTACATTACAAACCCTTCCTAAATTAGCTCACAAACAGATCCAACAGGGTAAGTATCAAAATATTCCCAACTTTACTATATCACTGAAGTTTTCGTCATAGAATTTTAACAGATAATATTAAGATTGGTCACTATATTGCATGTTTCACTGGTATAAACAGCACTATATATCATCAGTTTGTGCTCTGTTACATGTTTTAAAGAAATATGCAAATATAATAGCCTTTAAATACAAGATAGTTTTTCATTTTGTATAAAAACATACATACTGTATTTAAAGTTGCAAAATATCCAAATTCATCCTTCCTTTTATAAAGAGGACTGTTATGTCCAGTAAATGGCAGATACCACGTAAAGTCATGGTAGTCGTAACTCATTAAGTTGATAAAATCAACGTACCTGAAAGAGAAAATAAAATAAACAACTTACTACTCTCCTCTTGTTAGAAATTGAATAAAGATCAAATTATTCAACAGATTACATGCTTGCATCTGCTTGTTTAATGCTAGAAACAGTACAAGTGTTTGATCTCAAACCTAAAGATCATTCCAGGATCAAACTAAGTCCAGAAGTAAAATCTTTATTGCCATCAACGTTCCTGCAGTATACATCTTCAAACCGCTTGTTACGATATTTTTTTCAACCATCTATTGACAAGTCTCAAAGCTCAAAAAACAAGGCTAAGCAATAGACAGATTGAAATTAATGTTAAAAAAAAGGAAATTGTATATATCATGATAGAAAAATATTTCAGTCTTCCAGATAACATTATCAAAGTTCCACAATGTGTAAACAGTAAGTTTATGGACTTACAAATCTAAAATTCAAAGTTCGATTCCCAATGGTGGATAGAGCACAGATAGTCTACTGTAGTTTTGTGCTAAAAATAAGCATTATAAAAACAAGAAGCCTCCATCATAAATTTAAAAAAGATAAAACTTACAAAACAGTACTTATTATTGTAATAAGTTAACTGCCTTGGAAGGTAGTTTTTAATGTGGTGATTTTAGTATTCCTTTTACATTTTTTAAAAAATAAGTTGTTTTCCATTAAAAATAAAGCAAAAAAAATTACAATAACCTATTATCAACCAATTTTTTACTTTATTATTAACCAACCTTTAATATATTTTATTTTTATATACAAACTTTAATGGTATGACACAACATTTTAATGTCTTACTTGGCCAATGATGGTATATCATATGATGCTCTCATGATTGGTAGGACTGCTGCTACTGCTACAGACAGCAGCAAAGGCTTATTTCTATAGTTCTTTCGCTCTGAATTTATAGCATTTCGGAGATCCTGTAAAATATTAAGTAATTAGTTCATTAAAAGAAAGATTATTTTACTTTGAAAATAGTTCAATCTAAAATAAAAATAGACGTACATATTTGATAAAAACAGACTACAAAGCAATATGCACTGATTAGGAACCTTTCCTTACCTGTCCAATGAGAGCCAGGGAATCAATAATTCAAACTGGATTGACAAATCAAAATCGACACTATTTCTTTATTGCTAAATAAGCTATATTCTATTTCTTTATGGTTTCTTTCAATAATGGTATGGGTCAGAATATATAATATATCTGAATTTATTACCTTCTATTTTTTTTTTTTATCATTATAGGTTTTTATTACACATTGTTTTGTTTTATTAGCTTAATATATCTATTTAGAACTACTATAAGTCTCCTAAGTTAAATGAACTTTGTGAGATATTATTGGGTTTAAAGCCAAAAACATTATTAACAGAGATTGTACTCAACTGCCAAAAATGAAAAAAAAAAAAAAAGCTTTCTAATCTTTATAAGTAGCAACAGAAAGTATATTTAACCCTACATATTTGGGCCTGTCTCTTTTGTGTATGCCACAACATTTTACAAAGTAAAGTTGTTTGATTAGACTTTAAATGTATTATCAATGTATATCAATATATTTGGCATGAAAATGTATTTTGTAAATCAAATATAAAGTTTTACCTTCTTAATTTCAAAAAGAAATGTTTAAAAAACCTCATTCCTCATTTTTCTTGTCACATGATGTGTCCAATCTCTAATTTCTCCCTTTCAGAATCTAAAATTGAAACCTCTTAACTTTTTGATATGCCGAGATATCAATAAATTGTTCAAAGCCACCAGAGGGCCATGTTTATAATTAACTAAAACAGAACATTCTCCTCCACATAAACCCTTTATAAATCTTCATTTAGTTTTCTCCTCTGTGAACCATTACTTTATGGGATTGTTTGAGTTTGTGTGAAGCATATGTTGCTGCTCTAAATGCTAAGGGAAATTTTTAGCCTATTTATAACTTATTTAAAAGGCCCGGATAGGTTACAGTAGTTTTGAGACATTCTTTCTAATGATTGATATAATTTGTGTTCTAAAATGCATATCTGATAGATACAGAAACTCTGCTATTGTCATACCAAGCTTCACTAGACCCTTTGCACCACACAGAAATACTTCCTTTATACTTGAATGACTATAACAGAGTATGGCTTCCACTAATACCTCCTGTTCAACTGTTGCACACCTCAAGCAGCTAAATAATGAAATGGATATTCATACTATTCCATACAGACATACCTGTCAAGTTATCTATGGATTTCTGTGCTATTGGACCACTGAAACAGGCACTGAAAAACTGCTGTCCTCACACACTAGATGAATTATGGAAAGTAGCAGGGAGGGGTGGTGAAACTTAGACATGACAGCCTTCAGACAAAGGTTTTTGCAATAGAAACTACACTGCAAGGCTATTGTCAGTATGCAGCACAGTAAACATGGTTAAATGGATTATGAGAGCATGATGAGGATTCAAAATCATAATGTAAGCAGTGTTTGTACCCAAGATCTGTTAGAAAGTAACCTTGCCTCAATCAGAATAACATTACTACAAGTGTTGAACATCAAGCAACCCTCAGTGGTGTTTAGGTGTAAATTAGTGAGGAAATTATTTACGTAAAGTTAATATTGTGTTAAGTTATACATATTGTTCTGTGACAAACTGAAGTAGATAACATGGGATCAGAGTTGAATGTAACACACACACACACATCTATAGATGCATGGTAGTAATGAGTCAAACCTTTCAGATGAATTAAAATATGCGACTGGTTGGGAGGAGGACATCTTCGAAATAAGATTATGAGTGGAGAGGGAATTATATAATGAATTAGGCAGCATTTATCTGTTTGGGCCTTGATGCACTAATAGCTAGCTCAGTTGGTAAAATACTGATGTGAGCTAAGGGGCCTGGACAGATTGTCTTCACCTATTTCAAATTATTTAAATGTGAAAAAGCATCTTGAAGATTAATTTTTTGTTACTTTTGTGAAAGATTTTTAGCTAACGTGACATATACTGTGAACGCTTAGGGTTTTTATTTATTTATGTTTTGTCTGTTCATTGTATGCCGAGAAGATATTCAAATACTTAATATCATCTATAGTTTCAATACTTAGTTCACCCCTGTAATAAAAAAAAAAAGCCTCACAACATCTCAAAATAACTTTTTTAAACACAATTTTTTTAAATTACACTGTTATGTCATTATTAACTAATTCAGGATGAAAGGAAAAAAATCGTGTACTTTGTTCACAATGATCTTAAGAACAGGCTCTTTTCTTACTATTATTATTACTATGACAAAAATTGCTCAGATACTTACCCTCAGAAAGAGAATGAAATTTTTTTTATCCTCCAGTGATGAACCATCCCACACAGGAAACTCCCAATCAATGTCTATTCCATCAAAGTTACATTTGCTCAATAGACTTATAATTGAACTAATCAGCCTATTGAATAATAAAATATACGACTTGTATAGTTTGTCAATGAAAAAAATGGTTCCTTTCAGTTTTAACAGTAGATTATTTTAAAATGTCTTACCTCAAATTAAGTACATTAATTAAAAGTAATAATTTATGAATGATAAATTTTGGTTCTTGCCGAAATACTCGATTCCGAAATTTTAAATACTAATAGGAAACCTCACACGTTGACTTTGTTTTTAATTAACGGGAATTGTTCTATGATATTGTGAGTATACGTGGAGGGTGCATATTTTGTAGTTATGCCACTGGTCACATGCCCAAAGTTTTATAAGCTTTAATGGTCCAATTATATACAGAAAATTGGTGTAGATGTAACAATTATGCCAAATGTGGCTTACTTGCAATAAAGTATAGTCTACTTGGTTGTTACCCTTAGCTTCTGCACTTTTATAAATAGCATTACACATCTCTTTGATGCGTAAACAACATAAACAGTGGTATAAATCTCATGAAGCAGATATGCCATTATACTGAGCAAACTCAAAGCATATTCTTACTTTGCTCGATTTTGGCTGGTACTGACGGAAGGCGATATTCCTTTAGCTCCACCTCCACCACCAACAGACAGCATAACTTTCAGATTTGGTACAGTTTTTTTCAATCCTGTTACCAGTTCATAGCCATGGATATCAGATGGATCAGCTGGAACTAGAGTGTTATTTTTTACTAATGCAAATCCTACAATGATGTGAGTACACAAGGTAGTGTTTATCTTGGAAGGTTGAAGCATCTGACTTCCCTCTCCTTGCCATCGGTAATAACAGACCAACAAATAGTCTGTATTTGTTTTAACACCTAACAAGAAAGAAAGGAAGAATCTCTAAAAATATTATTAGATTTCTAAAGAGGCAGTCACATGTATAAACCAAAAAATCGTAATGTACGAAATGACAATATCCAAGCTATTCTGAGGTGTCAGTGAAGTTATGGTCAGCAAGAACAGTGTCAGTCGAGTACCAAGTATCTCATGTTTGTAAGGGCACATGACATCAGTTTCCAAAAAATTTCTTTAATCTCTCTTCCACCAATATGATGTACAATATAGTACAGTTGACAGATGGTTTTTAAGAGACAAGTAATTTAGGCATGTCTATGGTAACAAACGACAGCTGTTTGATGCAGCTCCTGCCAAGCCTTACCTAAATAAAAGCACATCTTCCCAATTGGTGAGAAGAATTTTGATACAACTTTTGCCTTAATATCAGCTGGCTGTAGAAAATGTAACTGGTACGTGCTTACAGGACTTCATAAAAATTTCAATGTTTTCAGAGTGATTTTTCAAAGTACAATTATCTACGTTATGTATGCAGATCTTTGGAAAACATAACACTTTAACCCCCAACTTTTTTTAGGGTGTAATAATTTGGAGTTTGTGTTGAATAAGAGTTATCCATATCTATATGAATAAGACTAAACTATCCTACAATGGATTTTTATCAGTGTTTGATACCAGAGCCTTACTATATATAAACATTTTACCATCTATTTATTTCATCTTAATAAAAAAAAAAAACAATTGCAATCTCTTAACTACAGCTTAACCTGGGATTCTTAACATCAAATTAGCTATTTGATACTCTAAAATATAAAACAGAACATTTCTTACCAAACCCAACTTTAAATTCAGAATTCATTGCCCCAACAGATGTGAATGTGTTCAAAATATTCTATAGGTTTACATGAAATAATATTAAAACTGCATGAATTTTTCTAATTTTGTCTTTGATGTAAAATACAGTCCAAAAAAAATACAATTGTCACAAGGATATAAATGGCCGTAGATTTAAAATGTACACACTACATGCTTCTGTAGTTTCCAAATATTTTTAAACAAGTTAAACACTTAACCATCAATTTTACTCAAAAATATAGTCTTCATATTAGTTTGGAAGAAAAAAAAAGGGGAAAGTTCAAGCCAAACATTTCACCTGAAATCACTGGGAATGAAATCCTAACATTGTCAACTGAAGCATTCTGACGAAGCAATGGAAAAACTGCTTGCTGGATTTTTTCAGCTCTTTCATGGTGTGCAGAGTATTTGAGAGAATCTGAAAAAGTTAAAGAAATCTATAGATATAAACATTAAAAAAAAATACCTGTAGAAAAATTCACGTACAAATAGACAGACAGACCTATAAAAACAGTAACAAGGAATTAACATAGATTAGAAGATAAATCATGCTAAGTTCTACAAGTACACAGAGTGAATGTTTTATGGAAAATTGATAAACAGTGCAGACAATACAGCATTTATTATATGTGCTGCTACAGGTGTCACAAGAGAACAGGTGCATTCATTCTACCCTAAAAACATTAAGAATGGAGATTTATACTACACATCATTCAAAGAAGAAGTTGGCTAGACTTAACAATAGCTATTTTATTGCTGTTACAACATGAAATAAGGAACATTAGTGGAGATTAGCGAGCAGAATCACCAAAATCGTCAAGACGCAGAACCACAACTTTTTAGACTCTTTACAAGCTGTAATATTATCAGGAATGAGACATTTATTTTACTTTAACTTAAATAAAAACAAGCTTTGTCTTAATACACACACACACACAGTAACAAATGAAACCATTTCTCTAATAGATATATTTAGTTTACTTCACCATGATGTACA
Source organism: Limulus polyphemus (assembly GCF_000517525.1). NCBI lineage: Eukaryota > Metazoa > Arthropoda > Merostomata > Xiphosura > Limulidae > Limulus > Limulus polyphemus. The sequence continues at coordinate 290,921 of NW_013667052.1, forward strand.
GGTTCTGCAGCTTTATAAATATATTAAGTCTTAGTTATAACACCAAGTTATGTGTGTTTTCACTCACTATTGCCAAGAAATAACTGATTGGCAACTGTTCATTCATATTCAAAACTAGCAGACTAAATATTATTATTTCACTAACTTCTGATAATTACGTTATGAGTAATTCTTTTTCAGATCTCTGTTACTACATATATTATCCCAGCAGTCCAATAGTTTGAAGATGTTGGTACACCCAACAATCAATGTTTCAGTCACATTACATACTAAAACAGCCACGTGATTATTTGTAGCTACATGTGCTAACTTAGGCTTAAGATTTAACAAAATAACTCTTTCAGCAAGTTGTTCAGGTAATGCCATGTTCAAGAGCAATTCATTTAAAGTCTCATTCACACTTAATACCTTTTAACTCAAGCTCATTTTCAAACACATGAGACATAGGAGTTACAGTACGCATGCATTTAATCATTATTTTAGTTCATTATCATAAACCTAGTTGCTCATTAAACCAGAAAAAAATGTAAACAATAGTTCTTTAACACAGAGATATATACTATACATTTTCCACCCCATTAGTTAAAGTATAATTTTCAAAATTACACTGTGAAGTAGCCAGCTTCAAAATGGGTCTAGGTGGAGCCCAGTTTCCATAGAGAGCAAGTAATTCTCATATATCAACTGGTTAATGATTTTATAACTTTCAACAGTTTCGGTTTACATATTATTAGAGTTGCCTTATTTTTTTTATTTTTTTATAATGCTAGTAATAATATCATAACACATTTTTCATATAAGTTAGTGTGTACACTATGCACAGAAAAACAGGTATGGATATTGGTTCACACTATATGCGATATAGGCAAAAATACTATATACGTTACTAGAGCAAAATGAAAACGTGTGCTTTAAAATTTGAAATAACAATTTGTTAAAAAAGAATACTAAATTTGATTAAATAACATTGTATGTTCTTAGAAGTGAATAATATATAATATGCTGTTATAGATACAGCAGTAGTAATCAAATTTCACCTACAGTTTCAAGTTGCCTTTTACACATTTTATCTTTTCCCAAATCTAAAAAATGAAAGAGAGAACTGAAAAATATCCAATACCATCAATAATACATATTCAGTTAACTTTGTATGTTTGGGTCATATTGAAATAGTCAATTATACCTTAAAACTTGAGCCAGAGCAAAGCAAATAAAAGTTTCTGTGGACCTGAACAGAAACATTAATTATTTTAGAATCATTATACTTCCACTAGCAATTACAAATATTACTAGCTTTTTAAGCTAGATGGATAGCATTAGTTTTAAAGCAAGTTCAATGACTGTTTAACATATGCTAAATCATGAAATTATACCAAGAATTTCCAAAAAATGAAAAAAAATAAAGAACATAAAAATAAATGAAACTGAAAAAATGTTGGAACTGTTACTGTTAAAAGCAAACTTATAAATATGAAATGGATACAAATCAAATGCAGAGACAACAATTTGATTTGATACCACTCCTTACATTTACCTCACAAGAACATAGATTCTGCTTTTCAGTGATAAAAATAAATAAAAATAAACAAGCATTCAATCATGTCATCCATTTTCATCTGGATTGGAAGAGGTCAAGGTGGGCTATAGAAAAAAACAAATTCAGCTCAAACTTTCAGCAACACTGCCTGGTACATACTGTAATTGATTGAAAATATTTTTCAATGTTTGAACTCTCATGTTACCATACTTGCTTATACATTTTTGTATTACTCTGACAAATCTAACTAACAATTTCAATTCTCACTAATTTAGCTGCTTTACAAAGAAAAAAAAAAGTATTATTGTCCAGAACCAAAATAATGCTAGTACAATATATTTATAAAGAATCCAGGACAACTAGACACCATACTAAAAGTAAAAAATGACAAAGTAGAACATTTTAGACACCACTTGTTTATTATAAACTAAAACAATAATTTTCTCCATTATATGACCTGTATATATATCTTGACCTACTAGTACTACATTAGCAGTTTAATTTACTCCACTATATGAACTGTACTGATCAAGGCCTATTTTATTAAAATTTTAAATATACTCCATTATTTGAACTACGCAACTCTAAGTTTATTATATTACTAGTAAAATTTACTTCATTATATAACCAATAGCTGAGTAAGGTAACTAGACAATTATGTTGCGAATCAGCAACTATTAGAATCAGGAAGAAAACAGTGAGCCTAAAATACTACTACTATTAAGCATTCCTGATTCATTATGAAATCTTAGGTTAAACTTAAAGACTGATCACAACATTAATTAACTCATCTACTTACTTATATTGTAGCTGTCTTGGTAATTTAATGAATTCGTCAATGCCAAGGTTGTTAACACAATTATTAATATTAACCCTGAAATAAAATACTTTTCCCACATTTTTCATTAAACTTCAAAAATTAAATAAATAGCCGTGATCAACTATATCGTTTAGCTATACAATATACTACAGTTTTTTTTTTGTTTTTTTTTGTTTGTTTGCGAGTTATGGGGGCGCTATCAGCAGATGATATGCCCCCAAATTCCCTGACCTGATTTAGTTGAAATATATACTGCCATTTAACAAGAAGTTAGTAGTTACATATACTTTTTTATTATTATATATATTATTTTATTTATTTATTATTATTATTTTTTTTTTGTGTAGTTAATTGTTTGACACTAAAATTCCTAAAATGTCACGTTACTGGGGATAAAACAC
>NW_013667053.1:0-31390 GCF_000517525.1 Limulus polyphemus
CTTGGGTTAAATATATATATATATCCCTTTAATTCTTAAAACCTCAGTCATATACCTAGTTGCAAATGCAGTTATATGAAGCATTTATTAGCTAGAAGCTCAAAGTACATACTATTAGATACACGAGATTATATCACATTTTTGATATAATTACTGTTGTATATTTTTGTATTTCTAGCTTACTTGAAAACAGAATTCTGATGATTCCAAAACAACTAATAAATATTTCATTTCATTAAATTTATGTTTTTCTTTATTATTAAATTATGTTTTCCAAAAAAATGAATTGATTACAATTTACAAATATATTTAAATTAATGAAACAATGTTAAAATTTTTCTTGTCTACAATATGAACCCTATTATGTTTGACTGCTAGTTTTACAAAGAACATATGACATATAAAAGTTACTAGAAGCTTTAAACTGTTTTATATTTACTTATGTATTAAACACCATTTTAGTTCATAGCAGCATTAATATTCTCCATGACTTTTTTATCAGTTTATATGTGGGATATTCACCATTAAAGTTGAACAATTAACTCATTAATCGATATAATCTTTTTTCCTATAGAAGTTGATTATAACGATTGATGTCAAAAAATAATTAACTGATCGAATTATTACCATTATGATATTGCACTATTATTTTCCATTAATTCAAGGTTGCTCAGCTTAATTAGTCATTGTCATGACTTGACTCACAAAAATAATCAACTGATCTAAATTATTGGTTTCAATTATTACTATTTTTGATTATTCCAACTATTTATTTCTTATGTAAAAATAATCTACAAGTTGAATGTAATTGATTAATAAACACAACAATTAATTGATTATCAAATTTCACTAAACTCCCAGTTCTATTAGGAAGTAGCAGGAGAAACTCTCATGGAGAAATGTAACTGTATCATCATCAATATTTAAAATCTAGCTCAAAGTTTTGGCTAAATGACTAATAGTTTATGGGTTTTTAAGCCAGTTTCTTAAAAGTTTTTAAAATTTGTTATAAGAAAGTATGATTTTTAGTCATTGTATCTAAAGAGTTATTTGTTAATGAGTTAGATTCTAATATTTTCATACATGTTATTGTTTTGTAAAATATATCAGAATGATCTTACATGAATTTGAAAAAGGTATTATTTGTAACAAGAATGTGGTGATATAGTTTAACTAATTCTTTTCTGGGAAAATGTTTAAATATTAAGTAAATTTTGTATTCCTCAGGTTCAGTTAAACCCATTTAATGGCTTGCCATACACTACCCGGTACTATGAACACTTTAGAAAAAGGATTACCCTTCCTGTATGGGAGTATAGGGAAAAGTTTTTGGATCTGCTGAATACTAACCAAATAGTGGTTTTAGTAGGAGAAACAGGATCTGGTAAAACTACTCAGGTAATGATGGTTTAAAATCTTTAAGTATGTGAGTTAGGTTTTCTCTTTTTTTTCTTTTTGCCAAAGCATTTCTGGTTTACATCTGACTAATTCTTGTGGAGAAACACATTATTTATATTTTTAAAAGCTTGCTCTATTTATCATAATTTTGTTTTGTTTTGTTGGTTGTTTGTTTTTAAAAAGGAAAGCAAAAATGTTGTAAAAAGAGATTTTTGTAAAGTGAAAAGCAACTGCCAAAGGAAGTACTTCAACTAAATAAGCATAAAAACTTGGGAATCAATATCATTATCAAGAACAGTTTTTGATGTAATAACTAAAAAGTTAGAAAATATCACCAGATACCAATTCATGCTTTTGTTAGATTTAGAAGCTTGGAAATTGTACAACAAAAAGTGCAGTTATAATTCACTATTTCAGGTTATTTAAGCTATAATTAAGCAATGAACATGTACAAAGACATATGTTGGTAAGTTATTTATGTATGTGAGAAATTTATATATTTCTACTCTACAGAGAGAAATTATAGTTAGAGGAGGGAAATTCAAAATGTTGAGTTAGGAGTTTGGATTTTATTTCTAAAACAAATGTTAATGAAATTTATATCAAGACAAAATTCTAAATCTAAACATACCACTTATAGTCTCATTTTCTAGATTTTCACTTGCCCTTGCAAAAAAAATGAAATGCTGGGCTGGAAAGGAATAATACTGTAATATGTATAATAATATTGAGGGCTTGGCTCATGAGTTTTACCACTTTTGGTAAATTATCACCACTTTTAATAAAATCTACTGAGAGACAAATTATTTGTCAAAAAAGAAAAAAAATTACAAGCTTGAAACGTTGAATTTGTAGGCTAAATGCAGTCAAAATATATTTAGGTTTTATTCAAAGCAATAATAATAACAGGTGGTTTATTTGCATTGGGCTAAAATAATTAAAGATTGTATTGTACTTGAAAAACAAAAATGTAGTAAGTTAATCCTTGTTCAGATTTTGATTCCCTATTATTTAGAGCACAATTATTATAAAATTTAATGGTGATCTAACAGGAGTATCATGAACCATCAGATGTTGAGATAAGTGTTATAAAAAATAAAAGTTGTAAAAGTATTCACATTGTTTTAAAATAAGCCATCTCTGACTCAACAGCAGAAAATATGGCTACTTTGGTGGATAGTTGGGTATTCCACCAGATCTTTGATCTGAGTAGTCGTTAATGTGTTTCTGTCCTGCCAAATTGGACCACCGGCTGTAATGATTATGCTGTTTTGGTACTCCTCTCTCTCTTCTTATCGTTGTGATATTGAAGCACTTCACTGAGAAAAAGTCCTCAACTTTTCTGATTCTTACCTAGTTTTGAATCCTTTCTTCCCTGACATTGTTGGGATTTGCACCATGCCGATTCATTTTTATTTTCTTTCCCATTTGAGGGCAAGTTATCATATACACCTCTAAGTTTACTATTCCTATAACCAGATGTTCATTTCTTTGGGTGTTTGACAGCACCTCCTGTACTGAAGCTTCTCTTATCTCTTATAACTGACTTTTAAAGTAACTGGTGTGCCACCACTATTGGTTCATACCTGCTGCACTTGTAACACCTTGGACATTTTACTGATTTACATTTGCAGGTTAGCTTTGAATCTGACCTTGTTTCCATTTCAACAAGAATAAACACTAAGAGACTCTGGCTGGTTGTCCTAGTAGTTCATCACAAATTTCACAAAAAGTTCTAGAATGGTGGGTGTTCCATAGATGATGTACAACAACAATGCCATGACTGTTGTCTGAATTAGGATAAGAAATCACCCAATTCTACTACCATAAACCAGTCATAACTTCTTTGAATGTTATCCAATTATAGATGGCATACACTTCTGGATCCCTTATAATAAAATGCATATTTCTGCAGATTTTCAGACTAAATGCTCGATATGGATAAGTGCTCTACTCTTTCTGTTGCTGTTGAGTTGGAGATTGCTTATCAATACATATTTGTAAACATTTGTTATTTTGGAAACTTAAATTTAGTGAAATTAGTGCTTTAGGAATCTCTTAATACTCTATTTTTATTGATTGTACAATAATTTGTAGGTGCTCTCTTCTCTCAAGAAATTTCTTAGTTATTAAGGTCACAATATGTGTGAATAATGTATACACCAACCATTTTTGTTAATGGTTATTTATGTATGTTTCAGATATATATATATTATAAAATTTAAAGGTTGGCTGATATTCTAGTTTAAGAATTTGTAAATAATAGACCTTCAGTTATTTTAAACTTCTTACCACGGGCATTCTTTACTGTGCATGTCATGACTTGTAATGTTTACTGAAAGTCTGCCAAATTTTGTGAAGATAAACATACTATATTAATAGTTAGAAGTATCAAAACTATAACGAGTACAAAGTGGTTACGTGATCAGTCAATTCGACCGAGCCCGTATAGAGAGAGTTAAACTCTGTCAAGTTAATTTTTTCTCCCCACCACCCCATTCAGGTAATAGCAATACCACTTAATATTTTTGATTTTTACAGTATGTACTTTTAAATTTTTATCCCTTCTCAGATTCCTCAATGGTGTGTTGAGTATTTACGAAACAAGTTTGTAGGAAAAAAAGGAGTTGCCTGTACACAGCCAAGAAGAGTGGCAGCTATGAGTGTTGCAGCTCGAGTTGCTGAAGAGATGGATGTTATGCTGGGTCAAGAAGTTGGCTATAGTATACGATTTGAAGATTGTTCCTCTGCAAAAACAATGTTGAAGTAAGAAGTCTAAAACTTCGTAAATTTGTCATTATAACAGCAATTTTACCAGAGTATTGTTAGTAGTGAATCTCAGAGCTTGATTTTAACAGATAGCAACTAGTTTAATTACTAGATTGATTTGTCATTTTATAATAAAAAATTAAAAAACACCACCACCATATGATAAGTATTACTAGCAGTAAAATCAGGAAGAACTTTCATTCATTCCACAACTGCTCTTTTAATCAGTGATTGCTGTGATCTACATGTTTTCAAGTTCATGCTGTGCACAATTTAGCCTTTTGAACATCTACATCAATATCTGATATGTCACAAGTGTATACAACATGTTAATATTTATTATATCAGATTATTAACCCTTAAAATATAACTTAAGTTTGAAAAATATTCTGATGGTGAGATTACTAATATGGATCTATTACATTATCAAGACAGTATGGTGGTTACACTCCGTGCTTTGCAGAGTTTGAATATCAAGCTTGATGAAGAATACGGTGTCATGATACACGAGACTGTTTCTATCAATTGCTCGAATAACTAGATTTTCTGCAACTTACTAAAATGGGACTTTTGTTTACTAGTACATAAAATTGTAACAAGTAACCAATATTAATGAGAAAAATTAAAACCAGCATAGGTGAACTTATTTGTATATACTTCTGTGTGTACAGGCACTAGACATAATGTAAATCCCAACATTATTCTAAGTAAATGAATGTAACCTACATAGAAGCCAGTGTGTGTGACATGTCACTTTAAGCTTGATTTCTCAAAATAGTAGGAGTCATAAAAGCCAAAATGCATTTATCCAGATAGAATAATTTGATCACTGTCTGCTCATGATTTTAGTGATGGGGGTGCAAAGGGGCTGTGAGGAGGGTGCCATGAAAGCTGATATTTGTAGTGAGTGTTGGTATAATAAGCCTAAAGTAAAGATATAAGTGGGATTACCTAGCCTAGAACCAAGTGCATTAAAATTTATCATGAAAGTAAAAATATTGATTCAAATATTTTTCCAGTTTTGTTGTCTGTACATTTTAGTTTATACTTTCATAGACTAACAACATTATTAGATTACACTTTTGCTTTTAAGCAACAAAAGCCATTGATTTAACGTAGTGTTACCAAAATGCACTGGCTTTTTTGTATATTATAAGTCTTACAGATTTTTACCAACAATTATTTTATAAGTATGCCACAAATTCATTTCTTGAATGATCTTAATTTTAACTGGCTTAAAAAAGAACTTACCGACAGTTCACTGCCTCTACTGCACTTTTCTACCTCTTTCTTGGTCAATCTTGATTTTGCAAAACTTGTTTATTTCAGTTAGCTATGAAGTATGAGGTTGGGGTATACTATGGTGTGAGGATGGTAGTACTTGCCCCGTCATTTTTGATGGGCTATTTGCTAGTCTAGGATAAAGTGAACTTTTTCAGTCTTGCCACTGAAAAATATTTGATTTCATAAAAACACACACACACATACTTAGATCTTTCCATATGGCATCCTTTTCTATACATCATGAGGTTTTACTGGGATTACATTCATAATTTAATTAAGCTACTTTATTATCATGGTATATACGAATAAACTTGGCATAAAAACATAGTTAATAAATCAAATTTTAATATAAGTTTTAAGTTCTTAGATTTATAAGGAAATATTTAAAAAATCCTTGTATGAGAATTGTGACATTTGCTTTCTAGGTATCCTCTCTTTTCTAATTTATTTGCCACCCCCTCCAAGAAATATGAAATTTAATGTAAATTACTCATTATAATGTTGTCATCACTCAGGTAAAGCATGATTTTTATAACCTTCAATCTTATTTGGTTACAGATCCAGAAACTAGAAAATCAGACCCCTCTTGCCATGCTCACTTATCACATCCTCTATTTCACAAATTGCCAATAGTTCCCTCTGACATTTAACACTGTATTATTTATAACAAATAGAAAGCCAATGTTTTAATTTATCAATTGATGTATTATATTACGTTGTTTTCTGTACAGAGAATTGTCTATTTTGCTTAGAGTTCAAACTTCATTCCCATGGGAAACACATCAATGAGCTTAGCTGAATTTTTAATGGTTCTTGTTGCATGATTAGAAAACGAAAAAAAAATTGATAGTTGTTGGATATTGTCTGCTTTTTATGTGTTTTTATTCTGTGTTCTTTGGTGCAGTATTTTATTAAATAAAAAATTATTTAATGTAGTAGTATCTTTAGTATACAAAAGTAGGGTTAAGTTTCATTGACAGTCAACAGCATGTGCATTCTTAATTTATTATTATAAAAGTAACCAAAATATGAAACTCAGAAACTTTTTAGATTAGATTAGGTAAAATAAAGAAAAAGAAAAAAAATCACAAGGTACGCTCATGAGTAGGCCATGCATTATTTAATTTGATAGGGTAGTATGAGTTACACATTTGCCAAGTGATTTATAATTTGTGTAGTGGGAGTATTTAAGTATAAACTATAAATACTCTTACAACTTTAAAGCTTTTTAGGATAAACAAATGTAGTTTCTTCTTACAATTTGTAGTCATTCTAGAAAGAAAAAAGGGTCATTTAGACTTTTTTTTTGTCATGGTTATGAGATAAGATAGAGTTAGGGTAGAGAAAAACAGATAAAAAATAGTTTACTGAAAAATACATTTCAAATTAATTTATAATTTTCAGATGAAGAAAGGCAATTTTAGTCTCAACACGAAGGTCATTTTGTACTCGGAGCAGTTAACACTTTGATTCCCTATATACATGGATAAATGTTTAGTGAAAATACTTCATTAAGAATTCTAATTTTATGTCTATAAAAAACTTATTGCTTACTGAAGGCTTAGGAAATTTCATGAAGATACACAAAATATATTAGAAATTATAGTGTAGAAACTATAAAGGTCAATTTGGGTCATGAACTTGGCTGATTCAACTGAGCCCATAGCAAGAGTGTTAATGCTTTTATCAAGAGTGGACCACATGATATGATTTATAAGATACGTTAAATGAAGGAAGGAAGGAAGTGTCCAATTTTAGTGGCTAGATTGGGTGACAGCTGGCATGAAATTAATTTAATCCTGTCACAATCAGTGAACACCTTTTAGGTATACAGTACATATCTATCTATCAGATCTAAAAAATATTAGCACTAGTAGGCTCAATTTGTGACTACCTTGTCTGCGTTGGTGTTTATGGTAGACGAAATCAGTATTTGTGGCTCATGGTAAATGACTGATTGACAGATGACCAACCAATCACAAACATGTTTTGGAGCCTAACATATCCTAACACATCGAAAATGCACAAACTCATAAAAGTGCAGTGGCTGCTGATTGAAAGAGATCAGCATAGAGATAGACCTTAAATCTTATGCCACCTGACTTAACCCGATAGACATGGGAGGGCCAAAGTGCATGTCACAACCTCTTTACAGAGTTGCATTTAAATTTTAATCAAACTACTGTATTATCAGTGTATGTTAATGCTGTGACTTCTCATTTATAGATTTTTTTCTCTTTACTACTAAGGGCATCAAACTGTTCAACCAGTTAGAAACACATACTATAAACATCGACAAGCCAAAATATTAAATTTTAAGATATTCTTGCTTTACTGAGATATCATTGTATTTGTTTAATCCACATTGACACACCACTACGGAATGAAATAGCTTGAAACTTTTGATGACCTTCTGATTTTTATATAATATTTGTTTGAATTTGAAGCTTTGAAAACTTGAAAAAAGTTCATTGTGGTATATTTAAAAAAAAACGAGTAAATGCTTACATTTGTTGTAAATAACCAAGCCAACTTTTTCATTGTTAATCAGAAGGTTTCACTTAATATATGTAACGAGTTAACATATTTTATATTCATATATATATATATATTTATATAGATATATATTGTGTTTTTACATTTCCCTTTGGTAATTTTCTGTGCCCATTCACGCAGTTACTAAGTAAAACCAATAAGGCATAATATAAACAAATGGATTACATATTTAAATGCAGTTGACATAGCTATCTAATTGTTTAACCAAGGTTTCAAAGTTTCATTTTTTGCCCATCTCAGGCATCATAGTTTGAGATGCAGTGGTGTTGTTAGCTGGTTGTTTATCTTTGGTTTCATTTTTTGACTTAAGAATAATGAATTTTGATTAATTTACATTAATAGACACTAAAATAGCCACATTTTTCATTTAAACCTATTAGAGTGCAATAAAAATAACAAGTCCTGTCCTCTTCAGTGTTGTTGTGCAACAGCAGTGTGTATGTATCATCCAATCAATTTATAATGTAAAATGTTCAGTCTTTGACTTTTATAATTCAGTTGAAATATCTAAGCATATTATGGTAAATGAATACTTAAATAAAGGAAAATAAAATATCAATAATTATTTGTTTCTTGTAATACTAGTTTTAGAAGAAAGTTTAAAAATAATGATTAAACAGTTATCACCAAAACAATTGAATGCGGTCCAATCATATCAATATTTATACTTTGGATACTTTTTGTAGTATACCTGAATTAGTTAAAAACTGCTTAGAGCAATAATAATTCACTAAATGTTTTCTGTTAGATACATGACTGATGGTATGCTGCTTCGAGAAGCCATGAGTGATCCTCTACTGGAAACATACGGTGTTGTCTTATTGGATGAAGCTCATGAAAGAACTCTTGCAACTGATATTTTAATGGGAGTTCTTAAACAAGTTATTACCCAACGTGCTGACTTAAAAATAGTTGTTATGAGTGCAACATTGGATGCTGGAAAATTCCAAGTGAGTTTGATGTCTATCTAAAAATAATGTTGTTTTTCATACTACAGCTAATTTCTAATAATTTATACAATTCTTTCAACAGAAAAAAACAAAGTAGTAATAAATCTTGGATAAATTTAAAACATAACATATTTGGTGTTTGTACAGACATGGAAGTTCTAGAAAAGATCAGTGTCTGCTAATTTTGTGAAAATAACATGGCATTTGTTACTTATCTTCTTTTTTTTTTAATTTAGTTAATAATATGGGTTTGGGAATGCTACTATAGTTGCATTATAAATAAATCACAATAATAAACAATAGTACACAGCCTACCAAAAATAAAATAGACCCCTTCCTCCGAGAATTGACCATCGCCATGGCATCATATGCTAATAAATCCAATATGTAAATATAAGTATAGCTCAGCATAGGTCACTAAATACAAACAGTCATGTCACAACCTAATCAGTTCTAGGAATTAGCCAAAGTTTCAAATAGTTGCACTGTGGAAAGAGGATCAAAGTCGGTGAAAAACTACCAAGCCACTTGTACCATTGTCAGCAGTGAATAGGGTGATAGAATAATTCCAGTCATGTTAGGAAACAACAGATTCTGCATTATCTGGATGCCCAAAACCGACAGAATGAAATCTTTGTGCTGTAAGGAGAAGTATGGAGAATGACCCACTCCAAACAGCTTTAACTGTACAATACTAGAACTGGGCAATTAACTCAATCAAAATAATCAAATACCCATGATCATTGATTACATGGATTAGTATTATGTAAAACAACTAATCAATTGAAATTAGTTGGAACAGTACTTTATTGTTAGCAGCCCTAAGCAAGCATATTTTGTAGATTCTTCACCCACCCAACTCTAAGGAAATAGTAATTGCATTATTTATCCAAGTCAAAAAATATACAAGTATAACAATTACTAGAAAGTTATTTCAACTCATAAGCAAACACCATTACCCTGGTATATTTCTCAAATCAAGTACACACACTGTAATTACTGCTCTTAACAACCAATAAACTGTGAGCCTGTTTAAATAGTGTCTTGCTGTTGTAATTTTTAAACATCTGCCCATTACTTTGATTAAAAAATTTTTTTTTTTTTCAAATGAGTACAATATTAAAACAGGTAAAAGTCAAAATTCTGATGAAGATAATAAAATAATCCCAATGAATCGAGGGCCTCTTGAGCTACTACATGCCGTAAGTAATTGTTTAGTCTGCTTATACCTAGTACTGCCATTGGAAATTTGTGTTCCCGATTATTAATATTTTCAATTATTACCATTATACAAGTAATCAAAATATTGCTGTTTCAGTTTCTTCTTATTTTTGCATAATTCAAGGTTGTTCAGCTTAATCAAGTTGTGTCATGAGCCACAAAAAGAAACAACTAATCAAAATGAGTGTTTGTGATTATTACTGTTTTTGATTATTCTAACTATCCAACCTTTGCGAGAATAACTAATTAGTTAAATGTAATGTGAGGAGGGATGTGCATGCCATGATATTTTACAGAGTACCATTCAGTGTTGTGTTATATATTTGTTGTTATCAGATATTTATTTTACCCCCCGTTACCGCTTTAGTGATAGTTGATGGTAAAGAGAGTAAATACTGGGTACAATATAAAGAGATACTGAAAAAAAAACAACTGTAGATCTTGGAGGCTCTAGCGATTATACAAATGCAATATGCGAACCTTACAAAGGACAAAAGTATGTCTATTCTTCACAGTACATCACCCTGCACACCGACATCATCAGTTCACAGCCATATCTAATGTACAAATACTTTCGTAACACATCTGAATTTCTGTGTACAATAGACTTGTACATTGTAAGAAAAGTTTGGCACATGGGATTATAGTTAACATGCCTTTATCAGTACAGATTCGGTCCAAAATGCCGATCCCATGTACATTTGTTTAACAAGCCCTATGATAAATTGATTAACAAATTACATTAATTATCCAGCTGTATATAGGACACATGCAAGTGTGCTCCAATACCATCAGAAGATATTCTCATAGTATGAGCTACAATGGCAGAATAGCTAGAGAGAAGCCACTCTTCACTTCAAGCAGTATTGCACATTAGCACAAGTGCTAGCTATCACACCCTTCTGCCTTTTGAGACATTGTAATTTTGGATGGTGAATGAAAATGGGTTTGGCAGTTATTCTCCCAATAATTTTCATTGAACCATCTGCTTGCTATGACCAACAATTCTGGGGTATTTGTATTATGGTGTGTGGTACCATTTGGACAACTGGATGATCACAGTTGGTGGTATGTGAAGAGATGGTCACTGATGATCGATATATCAGAGCCTTCTACCTGCCTATGCCATTGACCAGATTAACAGACAAAACAATGTTTTCATGCAAGATGGGGTTCTGCTTATTCACCCCAAGTCACATCCACTTTCTGAAAGTAGTTGGGTTCTTGGATTTCTTTTCTCATACTGACTTTTTCTTTTTATCCTGCATGCTTTGGAGTATCATGATTTAATTATCCTGGAGATACTGTTTACACTTTAACCAAATTAGGTTCTTCACTACACTTCTACCAGACCAGTTCTTTTTTTACAGTGAACAGATTAAATATATTTATCCACACTATTCAAATTTGTTTTTTAGCATACACTAATCATACTTGAAGTATTTGTCCACATTTTAGCCAAGTTTGATTCCTGTCTTTTATTTCTGCTGGACCAAAAATACATTTTACACTTTTTATAAGATTAAAATATTTGTTTGCATCTTAATTTAGTGATGTCTGTCTGTATTTCAACCAAACTACAACCAATATTAAACATAATTTTAAATAAGTAGGTTCTCAATAATTGAATGTATATAAAAGTGTTGAAGTTTTAGCCATCAATTACTGGTTAAAGATGACATTAGTATTATATTGTTAATACTATAATCATGTGTATTACTGTTTTGTTTGTTGTATAAATAAAGCATGGAATATGTCTCTTTGATAGACAGACTTTGATAAAAATTAAACTCAACTTTATCTTTGTATTGATGAGCGAACACTTCTTGAGAGAATTGTTCTTTCGTCTATGAAATCATGTTCTAGTACATATACTGAGTATTTTCTATTACTGTAACTTATATAAAAACAAAATAGTATTATTTATTTGTTTTCAATATTTTCTAAAACTAATTTTTGTGATAGGAATGTAACAAACTTTACAGTTTTCACATAATTGTAAGACTTGTTCTTTGGACACATTTTGTGTGTTATTGTACCTCGTGTGTGTGTGTGTATATACATATATAGTTTAGTTTTTATGTTAAACTAATCACAAAGTTAGATGAACCTCTAATAAAACCAGTTGTGTATAGTTATATCACAGTTGGTAAATGGTAGAATACAAAACATTTTTATTTCATTTACTATAAAAAATTATTTTATATAGTTGTGTAATAAATACCATTTTAACAGAAAGTGATATTTCCAGTTGCACAATTTTTTTAAAGTAACCATTATAGGTTTTATAAAACAGTTTAAAACATGGATCATACATAAACAATAACGGCTACAAAAATTGTTTTTGGAGAGAGAAAAAGTTTGAAATTAAATGGTATTTATTTTTACCAGTAGTTTGAAACTTTAGTAATCGGGTAACACTAAGTTTTGTTTAAAGAAGTCTGTAGTTGTACCTAATCTCGGAATGATGTAATTTACTCCATTTCCAAGCAGCAGAAATAATAGTTGGAAGATGGTAAAAGTAAGTTGGAGGTGTGTTTCTTTTGTTCTGATGAACAGGTTTTAACGTGTTATGTGAAACACTGGTGAGAATAATGTTTGTTATATAGTACCCATGAATTCTATGCTCATTTAAATTTACATATCAGTATCAAAAGTTAACCACTGTATATAGTCATAATGCTGTTCATCCCGATTTTAAACCCCAGAATAAAGCATTACAATCGTACCCTTTAAATACAGGTACATTTCATTTTTATGTTACTGTATAACACAATCCAGTGAATTTGTTGTGAAGGTGGAGTGAAACAGTGATACCTTTGGGATCATAATCATTTATGCATTTATTCTTCTGCATCTGTACTCAAATGAAACTAAAACATTTTCATAACATTGAATAAAATTCATCCAATCTGAAATTACATTGATAATTAGTCCATTCAGAAGTAGGGGGAACCTTGTTAGTTTTATTAGAAAGATTTTGAAACAAAAGCCATTTAATCAAGAAAATTTTTCAAAATATACATGAGGGAAAGAGTTCCATATTTGAAAGCTTCACTTACAACAAAGGAAACATTACATGTAATTTTACTATATAAATAATACCATAAATTAAAGGTGAAAATAAGAAAAAGATTGGCCACAAATATTACAGTAGAACCTCGATTAACAGGAACTGTGCCATTAAGGGCAGACTTTTTCGCTCTCTCTCTCTCTCTTTTTCCTACTATTTGTAACCAAAATAAATCTTGCAATAACAGGCACTTCGATATTCTGGATTAAGAGCAGTGTCTTTGGTCTCATTCTTTATAAGGGCACTCGATAAAGTGGGCAGTTATCTTTGTATGCCTGTACGATATACCGCTAAATTCCAAACATCTCAGAAGGATGACCAATGTTCAAACACTTGCAATGTTTATTGGATCGAACCATATACTGTAATAAACATTTTCATGAATTTAATATGCAATCATATTACTTTAGGGAATTCTTGTTATAAACACTGTAGGATACATAAGCCGATAAATTCCACATAATGTTTTCGGAGCAGGGGTCGAGTCAGCTTATTTCTGTGTGCATGCTTTGTTGCTCTCACGAGTATCATATTATGGTGTCACGTAAACAGTCTTATGACACAAATGGTGATTTGTTGATTTATTTATTTTCTGCAGATTTCTACTTCAGTCACTGACAACAAAATATACACAGAAAATATATGTGAAAAGTTTAGCAGTTCAAACTCTGAAGAGAAGTACTTTGTAACTAATAATAAAGAAAAAATGGCACAGCTAATCCACCCCTTGAGACCTTCTGTTGACAACATTCCATATCATAACAATGTACAACTCACAAACACCCATGTCCTGCATACACCAAAAAAAATTCAGAAATTTAATGTGGTCAATATGGATTCTAGCTTTGCTTGGCTCAATTTTATATTAAGGGCACCTTGCTATAGAGTACTGTACTGTACAATATAATAAGTTATTGCATTCTGATATGAAACTATGATATATTAGAACACAACTCTTAACATCAAAATACCACAAAAATCAGGAATATAAAGAACAAAAAGACAAAAGTATGGTAAGGTTATTAGCTAAATATACACACAAAATAATCTAAAGGGAGAAACATATCGACCACAATAACTATAGATAGTGTCCTGATACAGTATAGAACTGTTATCAACATGGATGTTGCAAAAATTTAAGTGTGAATATACTTCCAACTGCTCTGCATTAAATCACCCAAAATAAGTGAAAAACCATGCATTTGTATGCTTTACTTTGCAGATTTCAGCATCCTGCAGAAACTAAATTATTTCTATTTTACATTAATTAGTCTTGGCATTTCTATATAAGACATAAATTCAAATATATGCTAAAACAAGATACATTAAAGTTATACGTTACTTATGATGTCACAGAATTTGGTCTGAACAATTACTAATGAAGAACAGTTTTTAACGTAGCTATAACTAATGGCTAAGTACAATTGAATAAAGCAGATTATAAAGTATTTATATCATTGTAAGTAAATAATATGATTTGAGAAATGCCTTGTGGTTTCCCAAAATATTGTCTACCTGGAGCTCCTGTAGCAGTGAACAAAAATTTAATGGGAAGGTTAGAAGACTTAAACACAACCACAGTCTGGGATTTTTTTTATACTTTCTTTAAACATTGTTGTTGTTTTTTAAAATGTTTCTGTATTAAAATTAGTCTGTTTGAAATATAATTTTTTTTTTCTATATCAAGACATCAGGTAAACTTAGGTTTAGAGTATTGTATACAACAGCAAAATATTCTGATGACTGAGATCCTTATTTTTGAATATTATTATTAAATTTATCGTATTCAATCTATGCACACAAATAAAATAACTTGTATTGTTTATTCAAAAGAAACTATATTTATGTGATCTCAACTAAGAATATTTTTGACAAAAAACCATGATACAGAGCCTAAAAAAAGGTAACAGTGATGCCATTTCAAAAAGCAAAGACTTAGATTAATGATAAATCTGTCAGTTTTTTAAAAAAAAGTTTTATGAGCTCTAGCTAGAAGGAATGACTACTGCAATTAGCAAAACAAAAAGAAATATGATACTGAATATCAGTCAAAGTGAAACTGACTGGATATATGAAATAGAACTTTCTGATCAACAATGAAAAAAATTTAAATTTCAAGGCAAAGGAAATATTTTTTAAGGTTTTTCACAAAACAGGTCTCTCAACAAAATTTAAAAATTTTTCCAATCTAAAAAATTATAGAAATACCAAAACAAATTATTATGAATGTTTTAAGCAGAAGGTAGATACTATTTAAAACGTTTGTACTATACAAAATTGTGGTTATAGAATGTCATTAACAGATAATATTATTATTTAAGTAGACTGTTCTGTGAAATTTCTTTGCTCATCTGTGTGATATTTAGACATTGTTAAGTCCATTTTTGTGTCTTTCTCAATTGTGATGTACTGTTGAAGTTTCTGAAAACAGTGAAAATAATCATATTCTCATTATTGTTTCAAAAACAGTGTGGAGAATTTAGATAAATAACAATTTTATCTTCAAGGTACATTTAAAAGTGAATATTGAAGATTAGTTTATTACCAAACTAATATGAAATATTTATAGAAAGGTTCGACTATGTTATTTCTAGGAATGGTTATTCAGTATATTTCCATTATCTGGATAATTGCATTCTATGCTGATATCTGGGTTAACCTGATGGGAAGGTTTGTTAATTGTGCTTGTAATTCCATAAAGCATTTCAAGCATACTGTGAAAACTACTTGGTAAAGTAGTGTTTGACCAGTTACACGGTAATGTACCTTCGTGAAAAACCTCAGACCATGTTAGTGTTGAAGCATTTATTCATATTTTCAACCAATTTGTAACTGTAAAAAAAATTAATAAACATTTTGTAATATCACTGCCTAATGCTATTTATTGTAAGCTTCCAATTTCTGTAGGAGATTCATAAGCTCATTACAAGTTTTATAATGATATGAATTTCTAGAGTTTTCATTAAATCAATGATTAACCTCTGTTGGTGTTATAAAAAAACAGGTAAAAGTATTGTAATTCTTTAAACATATCTCTTTACAAAATAATGACTATGTTTTCTAAACTTTAAGGTATGATTCTTAAAAAGATTAATGAGTCTGTTCTTTGTAAGTTTATTCAGTGTATAAACTACTCATTCATGTGTCTTTTTTTTCTGTAAAATTTTTACAGCATTACTTTGATAATGCACCCTTGATGAATGTACCAGGCAGAACACACCCTGTAGAGATATTTTACACTCCAGAGCCTGAGAGAGACTATCTGGAGGCTGCTATCAGAACTGTAATACAAATCCACATGTGTGAAGAATCTGAGGGAGATGTTCTGCTCTTCCTTACTGGACAAGAAGTAAGAAGTTTTTTGTTTTTGTAAAATGTTTTGGCTTGTATAAAATATCTGTTTGCTAAAGTGTTTATTTGTATACTTTTTTAAAATGACACTGAATCATCTGAACGTGTTTGACAGGAAATTGAAGAGGCTTGTAAAAGGATAAAACGAGAAGTGGATAATATGGGGCCTGAAGTTGGTGAACTGAAATGTATACCTTTATACTCTACTCTGCCACCCAATCTCCAACAAAGAATTTTTGAGCCACCACCACCTAAAAAACCAACTGGCGGTATTGGTCGTAAAGTGGTAGTCTCTACAAACATAGCAGAAACCTCCCTTACCATAGATGGTGTGGTGTTTGTGATTGATCCTGGTTTTGCTAAGCAGAAGGTATACACTAATGTTTCATCAAATTGTTTAAAACATCTAATACTAAGCATAATTTCTAACAATTATTTTGTGCGTTATCATATTTGTTCTTCATTATCGTATTTTCTTTATTACGTTTTTAGTTAGTAAGAAATGCACTAATGCTAATAATGGTTCAGTATATATCGTAAATCAACTTGTAAGTTGTAACTGAAATGAAACCTTTTAGATACATAAAAACAATTTGTACAGAACAACCACTATAATTCTCTAAAATAAAAAAGTTCTCCCCTCATCCCTAGGAAACTTACAGTCACTTTTTAAGGACTTTAAGCTCCAGAGCATATGTTGTAACTATAAACAGTTTTAAAATGTGAAAATATATGAAAATGTAATTAACTTGTTTTTTGTTTTTTTTATCAAGGTTTATAATCCCCGTATCAGAGTGGAGTCATTATTGGTGTCACCTATTAGTAAAGCTAGTGCTCAACAGAGGGCTGGCAGGGCTGGTAGAACCAGACCCGGGAAGTGTTTCCGATTGTACACAGAAAAAGCATATAAGACTGAGATGCAAGATAATACATACCCAGAAATTCTTCGATCTAACTTGGGTTCTGTTGTCTTGCAACTTAAGAAGCTTGGAATTGATGATCTTGTACATTTTGACTTTATGGATCCACCAGGTAGATTCTAAGGCCATAGTTAACAAGAAAAAAAAATATTTCTTTAGTGTTCTAAATTTAGATAGGAATTTAATTCTTGAGAACAATATGGGAATCACAACAATATGCTTACCTCCGAAAATGTCATTTGTGTAATATTACACTTGGCCATCTTGGCCCATTGTTTGTAAGAGTTAATGTTAATTCAGCATTGTACACATACATGTCGATTTTCTAGCATTGTCACTTAACAACAAACAGGATTTAGCTGTTCCATTTCTGTAGAAGCTCAAGGTTTGTTTTTATTAACAGTGTCCTTGACTATATTATTGATAGTTTCCAATATACAATGTGAGATGTACTTTATATAAATAAGAATCCCAGTTCTTATCAATCACAAAATTAGAATTAAAAATATGGGTTCAGTATAAAGTCAACCATTGTTCAGCTGGAAATAAAAACAAGGAAAAGTAGTTAGTGGGACTAGATGTTATCGGACATTCTTCAGTATTTGTTGGATGTCTCTTCATGAGCACAAACTACAAAAATAACAGCCTAAGAAATGGCTGGAATTTTTTACATTATGAGATGTGAAGAAAGTAGAGTAGCATTGTTGTGTAAATGGGTATCTGTGGGCAAAAAAAGACCAGTAGAACACATTGATTTCCTTGTAAATGTTTCTGTACCTTTGAAAAAATTTCAATAAGCATTTTGTATCCAAAGAAACATCTTTAATACAGACGTTTCAGAATTTCCTTAAATTCCATCATTGGCCTTATTATTTCAAAAAAAAAGGTTTATAATATTTGAACTACAAAAAACAACATTAGCATTGAGCGAGTTTCATATTCAATTGGAAGTTTAGAAAGAAATTTAAATGGTAACAATATAATGGAATGTAAAATAAAACGTGCAGCATACACGTTTAGTAAATAACATTGTTAAGAGAAACTATTTTAGAGAAAGACTTAAGTATAAATATAAACACTGTATCTTTAAAATAATAATAAATATCAAATAAAAACACTGAGAATCTGGAATTGATTATATTAATGACAACAGGGAAGAGTTTATGCTATAATATAGTGTTGGGTGATCATTGAAAATGGAGAGGCTTTCTGTATTAAAGATCACCCAACACTAAATAATAACATCAACTCTTCCCTATTGTCATTAATGTGTCACACTAGGGGAAGTACAGGATTTTTTAAATATTGCCTTATAAAATTAAGAACTTAAAACTTATATACTATTCAAATATGGATTATTAGCTAAGATTATATGCTATACTAATTGATATAACATAAACAAAACAGTAGATTAATAAAATTTTGAACGTAAGTCACTAAAACCTCATGACATGCTCAGTAAAGGATGTCTGTGGTGATAGGGTTAAGTCTGTTCTTTCTAAACTTCTGATTGAATACAAAACTCACTCAATGCTAATGTTGTTTTTTGTAGTTTGAATATTATGAACTAACTTTTTTTGAGATATTAACATTGATAATGGAATTTAAGGAAATTCTGGAACATCCTTATTAAAGATGTTTTTGGTATTACTGTTTTCCTCCTGATGATTCATTTTGTATCCTTTTTTTTTATATATGTAATAAGTGATTTTGAATGACACCCATATTAGTAGAAAGTGGTTTCAATTAATTTGTGTTTTTTGGACATGAAATAACTTTGAATTTGCATAGGATTAGTTTAAAATGAAATTATTAATAAGAATAATGTTTATTACTTTTGCTTAGCACCAGAGACTCTAATGAGAGCATTAGAGTTGCTGAACTATCTGAGTTGTCTAGATGATACAGGTGATTTAACTGAGTTGGGCTCTGTTATGGCTGAGTTTCCCCTTGATCCCCAGCTTGGAAAGATGCTGATAGCATCTTGTGATAACAATTGTTCCAATGAAACCCTCTCTATTACTGCAATGTTATCAGGTGAGCAGTACGTTTCTTCTGTGGCATGATTACTGTTTTAAAATATTTCATGATGTAACTGCTTGTGCTATAATTACAGTTGAAGTAAAAGTGAAAACCAATGTCTTTAGATATTTTAAAAGCTTAAGTTCTGGTTAATATGATTCATTGAAAGTGGAAAAAAAAACTTAACAGCTTACTTCTTAACATTAGAGAGTTGAAAATAGCAATGTGTGTATTTGTCTAGGAGAAATTATGTTCTCAAGAACCTATTCTTATTAATGTATTCTTCAAAAATAACTAATTCTTTTATTGATTCTAGAAGAAAAATATTGAGTAGTATTTATAATTAATTCACATTCATGTAAGTTCAAATTATTTTGAGCTTTCTTGTATATAGATATATGTATATATATTTGTATATAAATTAAATTTAAACCATTAATTTGTGATTTGAAAGGAAAAAGCAATTTAAGTACTTTAACCTGTGAAAAATATTGTAAACTGTATAAGTTTAAAATAAGTGAAAAACTGAAAGAATGAAAATCTTTATCTATAAAAAAAAAATGTCTTTGCCCAAAGGCATGGTATAGTAATATTTGGCCAAATGGGTCAAGTTAAGGCCAGGCCAAATATTGCTCGGGTTTTCCATGCACTAAGCTCGATGGATGTGGGGTTGCTTATTTTTTGCGGCCCCCCCATCCAACACTGTTTAGTTCCACAGTGTTTTGTACGGCCTAACGAAGCAAAGAAAGCAGCAGATGAAGCAAAGATGAGATTTGCCCACATTGATGGAGACCACCTGACCTTGCTGAATGTGTACCATGCTTTTAAACAGAGTAAGCATATGTTATTTAATTCATAATAGGCAAAACGTAGATTCTGATGTTTTATTTTGTTTTAAATATGGGTGGCAGTTATAATGTTATATATATTTAGAACTTTTTAAGCTGATTACTAATTCATTTCAAATAACATTAATGTATACCATTAATCCTAGTGATGCTAGTTGATTAATCTGGCTGAGCTTTACTGATATTTAAAAAAAAGTTGTTTTTCTTAATCGACTACAACTAACTATTTAGATGCACATTTTAAAGGTGTATTTAATGTAATTGTGTGCTGTTGTGTAAGTTTTAGGCTAAGATTAACTATGTTTCACAGAGTGAACTGCACTTACACAAGTTTTTCTTGTTTAAGCACTTATAAACCAGAAATGGTCCACCATTCATAATATATTATTTTGTTAACCATCTTATTTGGAAGTTTAATTTTTGAAATTATTTAATTAAATGTTTAACATATATCAAAGATATGAGATGAATAAAAACCCTATATACCAAGTGCTTTCGAAAGGTATATCTTTCTTCTTCAGGGGCAAACTGGGAAGCAGTTTCTATCAAGACCTTTTAAACCTATATGTTTTTTTCTAACGTCATCAAAGATATGAGAAATATTTTAGTATAAAGTGCCACATAAAAGGATTGTAAAAAATTAAATAAATGGAGTTCAGTCAAACTGGATTAATGTCACAAGTGGGGTACCTCAAGGCTCAATCGTAGGACCTTAGCTCTTTTTGATTTAGATTATTGACATAGATAAAAGAATAGTCAATAAATTTTGTGGGTGTTGCTGGCTGTGAGGATGCTGCTGCTGTTTTAAAAAAGGATTTGGATAATTTAATGAGTTCAGTGAATAGGTAGTGGATGGGATTTAATTATAATAAATGCAAGATAATGCATGTGGATTATCATAATTTGAGTTATAAGTGTAATTTGGATGGGAATAACCTTAACAGTGTTATGAAAGAAAGGAATCTTGATGTAGTGGATGATTAGTCTTTTAAGCCATCCAAGCAGTGTGTTGTTGCTAGTATTAGGGCAAATAGGATTTTAGGTTGTATCTACAGAAATATTGAATACAAGTCTAAAGAGGTTATAATTTCATTTTATAAGGTCACTAATTATGCCACATGTCGAGTATTGTGTTCAGTCTTGAGCTCTTTACCTTGGGAAGAACATTGAGTTGTTGGAAAGGGTTTGGAGGAGGGCTACTAGAATGGTGACTGGGATGGAAGGGTTGTCATATGAGGAGAGGTTAAGATCTCTGAAATTGTTTTCTCTTGAAAAAGGAAGAGTTAGAGGGGATCTGAATGATGTGTTTAAGATTGTTAAGAGAATTGATTGTATTATTATTTTTTGTTATCTCAGATGTTGTGAAGGCAACAAATTTACGTGAGTTTAAGAGAAAGGTTGATATGAATTATAAGGGCAGGCATTGATGGTTTCTTCTTTTTTTTTTAATAACTTTAGTTTAGTTTAGAGAATGGGGCAGCCTAAATGGACCAGTAGGTCCCTTATTGTCCTTAAAACTTATTATGTTATGTTATACTGTGTTTCCATCTATCAGTGAACTTCATTAATAGTCTGTCTCTTGCCATGTAGATCATGAAGATCCACAATGGTGTTATGACAACTTTGTAAACTACCGCTCCCTGAAAAGTGCAGACAATGTGAGGCAGCAGTTATCTAGAATCATGGATCGATTCAACTTGAGACGGTCATCGACTGACTTCACAAGCAAGGATTATTATATAAACATTCGAAAAGCACTTGTTTCTGGTTTTTTTATGCAGGTAGATATGTATATTATGTTTGTAACGATAGAAATTTTAGGTATGCTCACCCTACTCTGAAGCTAGAAATATTTTGAATTTAAAACTAATACCAAATAGGATTCAAAACTTTTACTGTCCTGTTGGGCAAATGCTTTATTCAACTTAGCTACTGTATCTCAAGTGCTACGTCTTTCAGTGGTTATGTCACATATGTATAACCTTGAAATTTGATAAGATTTTTGAGTTGTATGCTACAACTAATCATTTGAATTAGCTCTTTCAATCAATTTTGCAATAAATAGAAGCTAGGTCTTTTAAACTGACTAGCATAACTAAAGAACTTGTCATGTTCTTTCCTTACTAATCAAACAACCAAAGTCATGATTTTGAAAACTGCTTGGCTTCAGTTTCCACTACTAATGAATATGGTGTGTTATGTTTTTCTTTATGCACACTTGATTTGAAAACAAATTTACACTATTCAACTTATTAGAATGTTTTAAGTCTTCAAAACACCTGTATTTTTATAGTAAGTTTGAAACTAAGCAGATTAATATAAGGCTGATAAAGGTACATGTGATTTTGAAAATTAATTTTAGACAAATTATACTTTGAATTGGTTTTCATTTAATTTTTAAACTAGTCTTAATCAAACTGTTCTTTTGTGATCTTCAGACTGCCCATTTAGAGAGGACTGGTCATTATTTGACCATGAAGGACAACCAGATAGTTCAGCTTCATCCATCCACCTGCTTGGACCACAAACCTGAATGGGTCATCTACAATGAATTTGTGTTGACCACCAAAAACTATATTCGAACAGTTACAGACATTAAAGCAGAGTGGTGAGTACTATCATTATGAGTGTTGAAAAGAGAAGTACATTACAAATTACCCGAACTTGAGGTAATTATTTGTGGTAATAAAGTTTACAGAAGTAATCATATGTGTAATGATATTGTCATTCTTAAAAAAAAAGGTGGGTTTGAAACTAAGTGTCAAATTACAGAAAGTAAATTCTCCCATTTTTTGATGGATTTCTGTTATTTCCTGGCAGTCTCGAAAATTTTAGTTTTCAATTATTTTATTGGTTGGAATTTTTTGCTTAATGTACATGACCAATACTCATTTTAGACCATATGAGTGGGAATTGAGTTATGCATAACATTAAGGTGATGCTGTTTGAATAGCTTGTATAATCTTTTAGGTAAGAAACTTAAAAATAAGGATTAAAGATGCTCAAGTTATTGTATACTGCTACTGTTTCCTTGTTAATATCAAAAAATGGTTTTTAAAATATGTTCATGTAGTCTGTCTTAGTAGTTCTATTAATGGAGTTTTTGTATTAGTTTTTTGAAAGTCTTGTTTTTATAATTGCCAGGGGGGGGGCATATTATGGAAAAAAATGCCAACGTTTTCTTTTGCAGGTAGGGGCTGGGTGAACATCCATTTTTGGTTGTTGTGTTTTCTGTAGACCACTGTCATGATTGAGTATAGCTTTGGTGGTGTTTAAGTTTTTTACACTTCTCTCTTTTTGCTTACCTGTGCTGGGAGTATATATGTATTGTAGCTTCACTAGTGTGTGTGTGTGTGTACCAAAACAAGATATGCTCTGCTGTTTGTAGTTGATAAGATTTCATGTTGAAACTTATTTAACTTTTGTTAAAATGCTAGGAAACTTGTCAACAGTTTCTTTGTTTTGGTTCACTCTAACATAAATCAAGTATTTTTCAGATGTCATTTTTTATAAGTTTACATGTGGAAATAATGGTTAGATGCAAGTTGAATTATTGATGATGTACGTGATGAATAGTAGAAGCTTTTCATCAAACTTAAATGTCATTGTTAAGCTGTAAGTTAACATTCTTATTTCTCTATGTTTATTAAATACTTTAAACATAGTGGATTTGATGTCTATTGTGCAGGAATGGACAATGTTTGGTCTTTGTGTTGAGACCAACATATAAGAAACTTCCTACTGCATGTTATGTTTTGTTTTTGAACATCAATTATAAATTTTATTCCTAAGTAAACCTTGCATTTTTTATTTTAGTTCTTTTATATATATGTCAACTTCTTCCATAAGGGTAAAAAAAAATTCACAGAATTGGTAATTAATTACAGATTTTTGTTGATGAAGTGCTTCTTTTGTGTCTGGAAATAGACATGATCTAATAATCATTCATACTGGACGTGTATTATACCAGAAAGCTCCCTCTGGCCATAGGTTTTTCTTTGTCACCTGATATGTATTGAAAGACTACAGAGATCTACATTAAGAGAATGATTTGACTAGCCCTTTCTTCCTACACTAATGTATCTTATTTTTTCTAGGTTAATAAAGATTGCGCCAAATTACTATGACATGAGCAACTTTCCCCAGTGTGAAGCCAAGAGACAGTTGGAACTGATTATAGCAAAGCTAGAATCCAAGCAGTATCAAGAAGGGTTTTAACACATTAGATGTAATGAGCCATTAGAAACTAGTGACATTAATCTTTCAAGAACCCCATACATCATTGGTGTATATTTCAGTGCTCTTATGTTGACACTCATTTAACACAGTTTTCTTAGCAAAAGTTCTTTAATTATGAAAAAAATGTAAATTCAATTCATGAATGTTTTCATATCTCAGTCTAAGCTAATATGTTTGTTTTGCTAAAACTGGCATTATCTGGTGTGTGTGTGTACTGTGTGTTTATTTTTGTCATGCAATAAGATATTGACCTTTTGTAAAGTTCTCAAAAACGTATTGGTTTTGTTTTTCAATAAAAACTACTTCCATTACAGAGTGATAGGTTTATTTGTGCCTGACAGTGTACTTTGTTGTAACTGTTTAAATAACTTAAAAGCTGTTAAGTTTTTAAGATGTGTTACCCATTGTCATCTCCTACCTTATTATGTATACTTCATCAGTGTAGTATTTTTCTTTAGGTTTCTTTACTACATCTTGTATTGTAATAATTAAAAATATAAAAATGGCTATCTGTTGGTGAAAAGTAGTAATTTGTAAGAACGTCTTTAAAAATTTTTTTAGTGATAATTGAGTCCTTTGAAGCTTTAAGATTTTGAATAGCCTGTTGTCTTAACATAGAGTTATGAAATTTGATAGATACTGGAAAAAAAAAGCTTGCATTTTATGTGTATATTGTTATCAAATACATATTTTTACTCTTTTTTTTTTAACTTTAGTGATGATAGTACACATAAATCACAGTTCATATTCCTATGGAAAGAATTTTGTTTCTTCTCTTTTTTAAAAAAAAAAATTAAATCAATTCTTATGAATTGGAAAATCTGAGTTTTGTAACTTAGTGTCAAAATTTCAAGTTAATATTTATAAGTTTGTACAAAGTGAAGACTCGTTTGTAGGAAGATGCAAAAGTTTTGTTCCTTTGATTATAAATGGAATCTGACCTTATTTTGAAGTAGATTATAAAGTATGTCATGTTGAATAAAGAATTAAGCCTGTGTGTTCTGGAGAGATATTGCAAAGTATGGTTACTTTTAAAAGAAAAGTACTCTTTTTTTTTTTTTCACACCGTTTTGAGGAGTGAGGAATAATTATGAAAAAAGAACATTTGAGGAAAGATAATACTTAACATAAATAGTGCTAAAATTAGACACTGTTGTAGTAACAGATGTTGGAGTACAAAACAAAAAATCACAGCTTTGGAAATGGGAGACTATAAATAGTAATAAATTATTAAAAATTAATTGTTTTAGAAACGACTTGAAAAGATAAACCTGTCAGTTAAAAGAGTGACAGAGTATAAAAGATTTTACCAGATACTAATGAGGGTAGAGGCGTCTGTCTAACATATTTGCAGAAAGAAAGATGAACAACTCCTGTTATTGCTTAGTAATCTGTCATGTTGAATTACAAGCTTGACCTTTCATGTTTAAAAAGGAAATCTGTGATTATTGTTAAAAGATAACATTAATAAATATTTGAAAAAAAAACAGATAAGTTACTGGTTAGAAACAAAAAAGAAAAAGAAGAGTGTTTAAAATGGGTCCTATTGTGGTAAAAAGTTGTTATTGTGTTGCTGTATATGTACCTAGAGAGAGGGGTTTCACTACATTTTTAGTTTTCATCGATAATGAAGTTTATATGTTCACAAGTTAAATCCCCCCCTCTCCCCAACTCACAAATTAAGACTCAAGCTCAAAAATTCAACTGCTCTAATAAATAGGCTTTATAACACACATTTTTTTTTATATTTGCATGAATCACTAGTTTTCCTATTTAATTTGAATAAAAAGTTTCTACTTATGGTTCCTTTTTTTTTTTTATTGCCATACAAAAATTATTTTCCATTAAATGATATAATACTTATCTCTTTAAATAAATTAATTCTCTTTTTTCCTTTTTCTGTTTTAATTTTCAGCACTGAAATGAATACAAGTGTCATTATAATTAATCTGCTTACTCATCCCTAAACGTAATTGTTGATAATTCAGTAATGAAACTTAAGATTTGTGTATACTAATATGGAATATCAGTCCAAGTTATGCAAATGTAGTCACATCTTGGTTCATGCAAACTTTGAAACATTTCATGAAGAAAAACTTCACATCTAGTATTAAATCCAGCACTTAAGGCTATGGTGAGGATCAAGACTGTAGGCCAGCTTGCTTGTTGTAGCCCTAAACTGCTCATCATAGTTGTCATTGTAAGGTCTTGAACGTCACAATGGCTTAATCATCAAAATTGGTATGAAGAGTAATGGAAAACTATTATATAAAGCAATGAATCCCATTAATCATTGTTTGTTTCAAATATGCAAGGCTTGGTTAAACAGCAGTCTGGAGAGTACTGGAAATAATTAAGAGAATCATGATTTTTTGCATAATATGACTTTCTCAATAATGCTGTACTACCTGCATTGATAAATTTTATGGAAAGAACCACACCTCTTTCAGCAACATAATGCTCTGTACTGTATCACACCCATTGTTGAGCAGTAGTTTGAGACAGATAATGTCCAAAATCTGTATTAACCAACTCTGACCTGAATTTAATAGAACTTTGGGGTACCACCTAAGAGACGTAAGGAGTAGACCCTAAAACATTTGAATCTAGTTTCAATGTGAATGGTGTTCTGTTCCATCTAGTAACAGTATCCTCACTGTCACAAATGTCATTGGTGGTTGACCCTTTTTAACTGAAGAACCAAGAGCAAACTTAACATTCCATCTGAAAGTGTGATGCTCTGATTCTTTAGTAATGGAAGTGTACATTACAAGGTCACACTGCAAGAAATAGTAAAAAAAGTGATAAGTTAATTCATGGCAAATGGCTATTTCCCTCCTCTTCATTACATATACAAAAAAAAACTTAAAACTTCTGGTATTAATTGTGTCAACATGGTATGCCCAGCTAACACAGTGTGATGTCATTTGTGAACAGTATTGATTATTTTCGGAAGACTTCCCACTAATAAAAATATTTATTTCAAGGCATCCTTGAGGCTATCACAGTAAAGACTACACATACAGCTTAGTTACATTCATTATGTATGTCACGCAGAATAAATGTTCATTTATATTCCTTTGAGGCAGTTTATTAGTGTGATAGGATCAAAAACTGACTGCCCATCCATATATAAACATATGAAAGATTTTACAAATGCGGAGTCTTTTTTTTTTTTTCCGGTGAACTTATACCCGAGACAGATGAAATGTTAAACACAGAAGAACGGGACTTGATTCTAGGTAACTGTTCTGTAGGACAGTCTGTTATTAAAGTTAAACAAAACTATTTCCAAACAACATCAAAATTTAAAAGTATTATGAAAGTAGTTTTCCAAATTATTAAATTAAGGATAGCTTCAGTTCTTGTCTCTTACATGATTATACCAGGTAAACCTAGCGAAACGTCGTGAACAAAATTATAGTTTTACTATGTAGATACGATAAGAAATAAAACGTGTGAAGTCTGATGAAAGGTTTTATAACCACGAAATTTTATGTTAATTGATGAGTAGGATAGAGTGGTGAGAGATGTTGCAGAATTAGACTTTAGATCTAGGTAACTGATCACCCGATTGATGATATGAATAATCTTTGATAGGTTGTTTAGGCAGAGTATTCATAATGAATCTAAGTTTCAAATGGTCAGTAACTGCCTGTTGTAGAAACCCACAAACGTCGTCCTCTACAATTTGTAGGTTTCTACAACAGGCAGTTGCTGTCCATTTAAAAATTAGATTCATTACGATATGAATAATTTCACACTTGAGGAAAGCCCCCTTCAGTGGCGCAGCGGCACGTCTGCGGACTTACAACGCTAGAATCCGGGTTTCGATACCCGTGGTGGGCAGAGCACAGATAGTCCATTGTGTAGCTTTGTGCTTAATTACAAACAAACAAACTCTTGAGAAAAATACCGGGTAGCCTTAGGGACGATCTGGTGGAAGAATTTACACACTTCCAGGGACATCTTTCTAGGTAACTAATTGTTACGAATATTTTGGTATGCGGTATAAAGTGGTTGGTTAACCAGCTGCTTTCTACTGAGTGCGGCAAGACTTGTTCTTCGTTTTTAATCCCTGTGTAGCTAATATTTTTATTTATTCGACTGTCGCATGGCAGACCGACATATCAACCACTCGACTGTTGAACAGCTGTGGATGTAATTAGAATATTAACAAGAATGCAGAGAGTTGAGTACGATGTATCAAAATGATTTTAAATATGCAATTCAGGCAATCACAGCTGATATAAAAAATGCGGTGGCATAGATAGTATGGGAACTGCATTTGGTATTGTTTGGCATTTTGTAGATATGGTGATGCCACCTAAAATTTATTTATTTTTTTGGTAAGCTATTAAAAGCCCTTCGATGTAAAATAAGCATACATTCAAATCATAAAGATATGTTTCTTTTACTTAATGGCATTATAAAATAAGGGAATGTGGAACGAATTTGGGAACCAAGACAATCCAGAAAGAGAACTAGAGCGAGAGAATCCATAAACTCAAAGATCAGTAGCAAAAGTATTTCACATGCCCCATATAACAGTACGCAACATGGTCAATAAGCAACACGTCTTCCAGCGAGTCAACATGTTTACACATTTGAAATGCTTAGATCCGGGGCGGCTCCCTACGGTGAACAAAGTGCAGATAGCCCATTGTTCAGCTTTGCATAAAGTGAACAACAAAAGCAATAACGTCACGTGTAAACAATTCGCTTCCCTTACATGTCCATTCAACCAGAGCATATTCCAAGCAGCTGGAGAATGAAATGGGCATTTCTGCTGTTCCATACGAATATATACCGTAAGGTCAAGTCGTCGTATGCAGCGCCTGTAA
Organism: Limulus polyphemus; assembly: GCF_000517525.1. Lineage (NCBI taxonomy): Eukaryota > Metazoa > Arthropoda > Merostomata > Xiphosura > Limulidae > Limulus > Limulus polyphemus. The sequence continues at coordinate 29,476 of NW_013667053.1, forward strand.
AGTTTTGTGCGATTAAATTGTTGAAACTGTCGTCTTCGTACACTATATGGTTTATGGAAAGAGTGCAAATTGGACATAATAGCCTTAAGACAGAACCTTTTACAGTGGGAATTACATTACAGGACATTATCGGACGTGACGACATGTACTGTAGCTATGGAGTAGTGCTTCAAGTTCGTTTTAATACAACATAATCAACCTCTGCCGTTTTACTTACCACTGTTTCTTAAAGTTGTCTCACCTTGTCGGTTGTATTTTTTTTTTTTTTTAATCTTGTACTTTTAAAGGTTGGCCACAACTAGTACTTACCTTGCGACGACTGGAATAAAGCCTTATGAAAAATCAAACTGGTGTATTTACGTGTTTTACACTGACCAAAAAGAAACCTATCATTCTATAGGTATTTGAAGAACTTGTAGAATGATGGGTTTCTTTATGGTGAGTGTAAAACACGTAAATACACCAGTTTGATTTTCGATACCTCACTAGTATAAAGGCTTTGTTTGGTCTGATATTTCATTGGTGGTAGTGTCCATGCTCACTAATGAGGAGTGGAATTCTTCGAAACTAGCCTGGCTCACAGACACACACCTCAATGAAAGAACAGACCATTCCAAGCTTTTACTTGTTGTTAAACAAATGTTTAAACAACTCTATTTATTCAAAGCCTTATCAGTCACTTGCTTTCTCGTAGCTTATCCATGCGAACAAAGAGTACTTATTACTGTAAAAGTACAAACGTCTGAACTTAAAAGCTGTAAATTGCACTCCTTAAGGTTTGTTAAGTACGAAATATGAAGAACTATATATCGAATGCTGATAATATTTGATTTATAGTAAATTTATAGTCTGTTTTCCATGCCAGAGTAGAGCCTTCTGGAAAAATAAATAAATATGCGATGTATATCAGAAATTTAAAAACATTGATAAGTTGAAGACGGAATCTGAAAAAAAAAGTAACGCGCTGAAAAATTATGTAGTTTATTTCAACTTATTATTTTTATGTATTCTTGGCATTTTAAAATAAAACAAGTTATTTATAGCCTACACTTTATATAAAGAACCGTGACAATTTGGTAATAATTATGTAAAAGTGTAAGTGTGATCAGGTCTTGATTCAGTAAAAAAAAACATAAAGCTGTCGTTCACTTGTGAGTGCATGAAAGCACGAGATAAAAGTCTTGCCTTGTTCTAGTTTGAACAGAATGGAGGAAGTTCAAGGTCAGGCACTGGTTATCCATCACAGTTAATGACAACTGGTTAGGAAAAACAACAAAATCTTCACTTCGAAACTTAATGGCTTACAGTCCTTACTCAAAGACAGGGAGTTTTTAAACCCCCTGTTTTCCGAAAGTTTCAATTTTTCATGATCATACTCGCAACATAGGTAAGACTTAATTTTCTATAACTCCGTTACATCTTTAGAAAAAAAAATAACAACGTTTTTGCATTTTATATAATATGAAATAAGTGTGGAAGGTTACTAAATATAAAACAACTGATGCATTTGTGGAGAAATAAGTAAATCATAAATAATTTTGTGCCCAAATCTTACAATAGATAACCGTTAAGAAAAACTAAAGAAAAAGCTTGAAGTAATTGTTACAAATATCAGTAACTCCAATTAATACATAATTACGGAAGATTAAGGCCTGAAGAAAACTCTTCAGTAACATTCACGCTTTATAATGTTAGTATGTGAATGTGTTTTATAACATTTTGCAATACCAAAGTAAACAAATGGTCTTGTTTTTTAATCATCAATCTTTATATACATAGTAAAATAACTTGTGTCAAAAAAAAAACAGTAAAATGTTGTTGTTTAATTCTTCGAAAAGGCCCGGCATGGCCAGGTGGTTAGGGCACTCGACTCGCAATCTGCGAGTCAAGGGTTCGAATCCCCGTCACACAAAAC
>NW_013667053.1:31473-34985 GCF_000517525.1 Limulus polyphemus
CAATTCTTCGATAAAGGTTGATCTATGGAAGAAAACATTTTGATATATTACCCTCGCTTTGGAAAAGACCTCGAGATCAGTCACAGGAGCATCCTACCAATTGAACTAGTAAATCACTTTTAATAACCTAGAATACTACAGTTGCAAGAATCTTTGTCTGCGATAAACAATATTAGCAAATAGACATTTTATTTTGTCAAAAAACCCGGTGAGGGGTTGATGTTTAAAACGTCAATACCGGTAAATCATATGATAAAATTAATTAGATATGATCTCGTTGAGAAGATATTTGAACGCTGATATAGGTGTGAATTTTGTATAGTGGTGTCTATTGTTGTGGGGAAAGAAAACCCACTGAATACTTCAAATAAAAGCCCAGAGATATAGCTTTTGAGTGGGTTATTATTTATTTTTTAACTTCGTTACAACATTTTGACCACTCGTGTGGCCATCGTCAAGTAACTGTCGTCTATTGTGTAAATGATGCCTCAATATTTCAAACAATACGCTACAGCTACCTGATGATGGACACACGTGTGGTTGAAACGTTGTAATAAAGTTAGAAAAATAAATAATCCACTCAAATGCTGTATTTCTAGACTTTTATTTAGTGATGCCTGGGTTTTAAGGCTTTGTGTGTTCTCTGCAATTAAACCGCATTATGATAGTCTTAATAGTGTTTTGAATCATAAATTATGGTTGTTGTTTTTTGTTCAAATTAGATTAAAAGAATTGTGATGTGATTATGTTTTATCTAGTTGTTATTCCTCAAGTTTATACCATTTTTATAAATGTATGTCTTGTTATAACATCAAGACGTTTCCCATAAGTGCGATTATATGTAAGTTTCCATGGAAACTGAACCACCCTGTTTTTATTGATTACGTATGCTTATATCAACGTTCAAAACCAGCACTCAGCAACTTGCCTTTCACGCTATATTGCGTAAAAAAAGAAAAGTATTGTTGACGTCGAAATGCAATATTTATTTGTTGGAACAACTGGAATGTTGAAAAAAACACTTGTGATTTTTTGTACCATTCTAGATACTTCCAACATAAGGTACAAAGTATACAATCAAAAGTAATTGAAGGTTTGTTATCGTGAAATTCTCAACAACAGCAGAAAGTTTGTTTTCTAAAAGTTACGTAAGCAATCAAATATTTATATTGTTCTTTTTTTTTCATTCTCTCCATACAACTGGCTAAATGTTGACGGTGTAAGTTACTGTTAAAATTATTATAGTTACTTACGCTACATAATCTACTATAGAACTCTATATATTTATATATATATATATATATCATTTCAGACCACAAGACGTGTTGAAAGTAGCAGGAGATAATTGAGTTTCAAAGTTTTGTTTATTGTGGGCTTTTATTCAAGAACAGAGTAGAAAATAACAGCTTCTGAGGCTAATTATCTTTGAAAATATTGATATTAAGAAAAGTTGCTCGGAGATTTAGCCTTTATTTTTTGGTAAATATAACATTTGTCTAGTGATAAGAGTACGCATAATACCTGGAAACTATCTTTATATATTGACACTTAATAAAACAAATTTCTTTACATCGGCTCTTGTGTGACATTATATCACAAAAACACTGATCATAATTTCTAGGGGCCCTGCAAAGGTGTAGGGGCAAATTAAAAGTGGGGGGCAAGGTTTAATTGAACAAGCGAAGCGAGGGAATGTGCGCCATAGGCGCACCCATTACGCCCGGGGTCCAAGTGTTGTTGGTGTTTGGTCGTTGTGTGCGACCTGGGAAAGTTAGGTTCAATTCAGACCTCTTTCTCCCTTCTTTACCCCCCCCCCCCCACAGTGGCACAGCAGTATGCCTGCGGACTTACAACGCTAGAATCCAGGTTTGATACCCATGATGGGCAGAGCACAGATAACCCATTCTGTAGCTTTGTGCTTAATTACAAACAAACAAATCCTCCTTTACTATTTATTGTTTTTAAACTGTGAAATGCTACAAAGTTGTCCAATAAATCAAGGCTTGAACATTAAGGTAGACCGTTGCGTAGAAACTGATTTTACTTCTCTCTCTCTCTTCAGGGTCGTGCCCACAAACAGACTATTTATTGTGTTTAGTGCTATTTCTCTTCATTTGGTCGTACACACTCGCAAACAGTTCCATAGCAAAAAGTAACTTTTTTCACTTGAAATAATTATCAATCGCGTATTGCACATATAACAACCCTTTTAAACACACATGTGATACTTAATTCTAAGCTATATGTTAGGGTCTAGTGCAAGTGGACTTATAGTAAACGTTGAGTGGGGAAAGATGCTATCGTCATCATTTATGATGTAGCGATCTATCTCGGTTAATGAGTCGTTTTTTATACAAACTTTTTGGAATGAGCAATCTACGAGTCTGTTTTTGATTGGTTAAATGTTTGCATATTTATGCATGAAATCAATATTTGTTGATCTTGGTACTCTAAAGGCTGTGGTGATTATTCAGTTCTGTATTGTCTGTAACTTCTTTATGTTTGTACATTTTGATTATGTTTTCTGGTGTGGCTCCTGTGTTTTTACCTGTTAATATCTTGACGTTGTTTCCTCGTTGTCATGCCTTATTTCTGATTTGAGTGATACGATTATTCTATGTAAATTTTGAATCGTAAGTTATGTCAAGACATTTTACTGATGTGACAACATTTAGGAGAGCTCTGTTTAAGTATATTTTAGGAGGATTTCTTATTGTTCTAATCTAATAGAACAAGGTTTGGTTTAGGTATATTTATTTTTTGTCCTCTGTTTTTGGCAATATTCGACAGTTTAATTCAGAACAGGCTGTACATTTATAGCTGCAATCGGGGGAGTCGCAGAGCTCTTCCATATCACCACATCGTCTGCAAATTTTGATGTTAAACTAAAATTTGGATCATTTAATGGCATGTCGCTTATATACATGATGAAAGTGATAGAGCTAACTACTCTTCCCTGCGTAACACCTGCCTTGGGAGTAAAATACTCGGAGTAGGCGCCCTCTATATTTTCTATCTTCTAAGAAGTTAGACAACCAGCAAATAACACCTGTCAGTAGTTCCAGTTGTTTCAACTTATATCTTAAACCGTTATGCCATACAGCGTCGAATGCCTTCTCTATGTCAAGAAAACAGGCGATAATGCATTTCTTATGATTAAAAGTATCTATTATAGTTTCAGTTGACCTAACCAAATGATCTATTGTTTGCCGAAATTTTCTGAAACCATTTTGAACTTCGGGGATTTTGATGTGATCTCCAGAAAATTTGAAAATTCTTTTTAACATTTTGCCTACACAGCTAGTCAGACTAATTGGTTGGTAGTTTCCTGGTTTATTTGCTAGTTTGCCTTCCTTTAGGAACATAAGAACATTTCTTTGTTTCGAAGTGGCTGGGATGTAACCAGAGTTGAGGGATAAATTAAATGACGCTGTTAAACGGTCAAACAATTTCTGAGTACCTTTTTTTTAGTTTCTTTGTTTGTTTTTGAATTTCGCGCAAAGCTACACGAG
>NW_013667053.1:35633-38245 GCF_000517525.1 Limulus polyphemus
TATAATCTTAATCTAAACAAACGTTGATATTAAAATAAATATATAATAATAAATCTTCACACTTGTGGTTGTTTTGTAAGCATGTTTGTTTAACATTTCTTATTTGTTAAAAGTGTGAAATCATCACAGTTATCTTGTTATATGTTTGTGATTTGTGGTTTCAGTAAGGTTTTCAGTTACATGATGAGTTATTTCCATTTCGTTTTCACTAATTTCATGGTCCGGAGAGCTACAGCTTTCTGTAGATCTCCTAACCAATTTACGTTTCTTAGAAATAATTTTAAGCTCTTTCTTAGCAAGTAAAATTAGGTTGTGTAAGCTAGGACTTATTTCTAAGCTTGTTTTGCTATTACTAGAGGTACCAGCTACACTAGATTTACTATATAAGTTGCTAATGGAAGAGGTATATTCGTTTACACGTGCACTTGTAGAAGGGGAGACGTAAGTTTTCGTCTTCATAGTTCATTTCATTGTTGAATCCTTGAGAAAGAGAAAACGCACACAACGACCATGCGCCCTTCTTAGTTTCCTTTGCCCTGTTTATTAGTTTTGTCTTGTTGATTACGTTATGTAAATAGCTCCGGCATGGCCTGGTGGTTAGGGCGCTCGACTTGCAATCTGAGGGTTGCGAGCTCGAATCTCTGTCCTACCAAACATGCTCGCCCTTTCAGCCGTGGGGGCGTTATATAGTAATGGTCAATCCCACTATTCGTTGGTAGAAGAGTAGCCCAAGAGTTGGAGGTAGGTGGTGATGAATAGCTGCCTTCCCTCTAGTCTTTCATTGCTAAATTAGGGCCGGCTAGCGCAGATAGCCCTCGTGTAGCTTTGCACGAAATTCATAAACAAACCGTTACGTAAATATCAGTTGAAAATTTGTCTCTTGCTGTCACAGCTTCTTCAGAAGGGTGTCACGTGTGCCAGTAGTCGTATACAGAGAAGCTTTAACAAATCTCACCGATTATTTGAAGTAAGCCTAATGTGATATCAGTTCAAAACGTTTTTTTATCAGAGCCTTCAGGAGGTACGTCTTAATTACTCAAGCGCTAGAGTCAGAATCTGGCCGGGGTCCAGGGCTTGCTTTAGAACCCCGAAAGCTCTTGGGTTCTGGATTACATTGGATGCATTCTCCTGCTTTCCCTGAGAGTAATTTTCCTCATTTTGTTTCATTTTTTATTGGGACAGACTGAAAAGTGAAGGGGCAGTCCTCCCCCTACATCACCTCCAACGCCACTGTCCTGTACAGGTTTCCAGTAAGAAGAAAATAATAGCACTCTTAGTCGCCCTGATGTGTAGCGAAAGGCCTCGTGTGATACACAAGGTGTGCGATCGAGATGCGATTATGTTATTATTGCAAACCAGTAAAGAAATATATGTTATTATGATGTCACAAGATCAACCGATTTACAGATTATGCTTTGCCGGCATGAGGCGTTATATACCATTATAATTAAAAAAAAAAATCTTACTTATAGAAGTTAACAAGATGTGTCTGAGCACAAATTCCGTGAGCACTTACTTTTAGAAGATACTCGTGCACGTAACTGAGTATAAAAAAATAATAGCATGTACTTACCTCAATTGTAGGTGCTAGTATCATCGCCGTTTAATGCCGTCTTGGATAGCTGATTGGCAATATGTATTGTTTCTTTCCATTTTATATAGGTAGAGCTGCTGATTTGAGTTTTATTGGATATTTGTTTTACCAATTATCAGGAAAGTAACTAGTAAGTAATATTCGAACTATGTATATCCAAGTAATAACTAAGTTATTATTAAAATGCTTTGTAAGCTTTAGGTATTTTCATGTTATTTGAAGTATATTGGTTCTTATATGAACATTCTTTGTATCGCTGGCTTAGTGTATGGAGTTTATTTAGCCAGACACAAATCTCATAAGCTGAAGATACGTCTTGGGTTGTTATTGAAATTCTGGCCGAAAACTTGCCAACAGTGAAGAAACGTGTCTAGTTTATTAAACAAAATTCAATTATAATAAATATATGGTGATTAACTTTTCATATTGTATTAAAGTAATTAAGTTGTTACACATGTATTTATATGTACGGCTATATGTATATTTATTCATAGAGATTACACATCACTTTTTAAAACAAGTTCTCACACGTCAAGCTTAAAACAAAGTTGTTATAAATAAAAGACAGACGAATAAAACTGTAGTTGCAAACTACAACATAGTTCTGGAGGTACTTGTGTATGTAGGACCCACACAGTGGTCTTGACACACCGTCTATTAGATTTAACACCCATTCACAAGTTTTATATGTGAATGGGTGGAGAAGTTAAATTAAAAGCGGGTATGAGCTGAAGCCCAAACTACCCAGATTTAAAACTACCATTCACAAATTATGCCCTTCTTCGGTTGCTCAGCGATTAGCTTGAGGACTTATGACGCTAAAATTGGGGTTTGATTTTTGCAGTGGGCACAGCGTAGATATCCCATTGTGCCAGCTAAATTATACTTTATTTTCATTTCTTTTATTTGTAATTAAAGTGGCTCACTTATTTTGAATTTCGCGCAAAGCTACACGAGGTCTATCTGCGCTAGCCGTCCCTAATATAGAAGTGTAAGACTAGAGGGAAGGCAGCTAGTC
>NW_013667053.1:38255-41636 GCF_000517525.1 Limulus polyphemus
TTGGTCATCACCACCCACCGCCAACTCTTGGGCTACTCTTTTACCAACGTCACATTATAACGCTCCCACGGCTGAAAGGGCGAGCATGTTTGGTGTGACGGGGATTCGAACCCGCAGCCCTCAGATTGCGAGTCGAGCGCCCTAACCACCAGGCCATGCCAGGCCTCTTCTATTATGAACAAATATATTTGTCACAGAAACGATCATTCACAAATCTTCCATTTTCTACCCGTACAACCTTGTCTTGCAAAATCATTTACATCGTGGGAGACCTAGTGGTAAGGGGCATTCAACTTGCAATTTGAGAGTCGCAGGTTGGAATTCCATCCCCGAACATGCTCGCTCTTTCAGCTGTGAGAGCATTATAATGTTATGGTCACTCCCACTTTTCGTTGGTAAAAGAGGTGGTGTTGACTACCTACCTTCCGTCTAGTCTATCACCTCAAAATTAGGAGCATATAACCCAAGAGATGGTGTTGATTAGCTGTCTTCCTTCTAGTCTATCCCTTCAAAATTAGGAGCAGATAACCCAAGAGGTGGTGTTGACTAGCTGCCTTTCTTCTAGTCTATCCCTTCAAAATTAGGAGCAGATAACCCAAGAGATGGTGTTGACTAGCTGCCTTCCTTCTAGTCTATCACTTCAATATTAGAAGCATATAACCCTCGAGTAGCTTTGCGTGATATTGAAAAACAAAATTATATCGTGAATGAATATAATTGGTAAAAACGAAAATTATGGACTTTTATATATCTTGTCACTAAAAAAGTTTTACCAAAGCCTGAAACGTCGAAGAGCTCTTTTTATCAGTTATATAGAATGTTTGTACAGTTAGAAAAGCAGCTTTGAAAAATGTTCGATATCTGAATGTATAAAGTAATTTAAGTACGAGTTTCTGGAAGTTAAATGAATCAAAAACCAAAAAGTAGTAACACATGAATAAACAACACTTTTTATATAACACAAACCCTAATATATAAGTTTTTTACGACATATTAGTGGTATTTCCTTGTTTCTACTCAACTGATAGAAATTAAGTAAATAAGTGAAGTCGATCAGATTTTTAGTTGTACCTTTTTTTCACGCCTGCTCGCTTTTTTTGGATTCTCTACCAACTAAACTTTATTGCTGTACTAAATATATTTAAATTTCAGCTAGCTACTTTCAAATGAATTATCTAATGAAATTTCCCTGAAGTATGTTGTGGGAAAGTGCACATTTTCGCTAAAAATTCATATTTTGTTCGTGAATTAATTTTTCCACTGTAATATCATCAGTACTAAAGCAATTATGAGCACACTATACACGAAAGTCTTTGTTAAAACGTTGTTTTTGGCCAGTTGAAAACTATCACTCAACTGTTTGAGAAAACGTGACACGCTAGAAGAAAAGGACACAAGATCATGACCTGTTTTACTTGTATATTCCGAATTGGGAGGCTAAACTCCGACGTTTAGATGTCAATTCGTTGCGTACAGACAGACAGGGAAAATCGTCGTTTTAACTCAGTACCTCAAGCGTGTCTTTTGGTATCTTATGCTAACTTCGCTTTTAGGTTTGAACGATCATCGATAGATGGCACTGCTAGTCATGGTATTTTGATGCCACGTCAGTGAATTGCAAAACCAATGTCGAAGTTACTTTCGCGGTTTTCTATGTATATACATACATGTATATAAACAGCCGAAAGTTTGTAGCGTCGTAAACATAGAACAGATGCTCATAGGTCATTCTAGTTATTAAACATAAATATTTAATGAGGTTGTTATAACGTGCTGTTTTGTAAAGAAAGTGAATTTAACTATTAATAAGCTATTCAACATCACGTAGTATGTAGTAGATTGTTCGATAATTTTACGTCTTTGTGAAAATGATTTGTATTTGTTTGTGGTAATTTTCCGGAAAGGTATTATAAGCAGATCTGAAACAAAATTCTAAACTGAGACAGAACACTTGCATCGTCAGCAGACACATTGGTTTGTACCTTCTTGTGCTATGTTTTTATCTAGTAATAAACCATTTGACGTATCATACATACCCTCTATGATACAAACGTATAGGCAAAGGCTGTTGATTGGTTAGTGTGTAGTATGCGCAAAGTCCGTGTGCGTGAAGAAGTCAACACGCCCGTTTATTGTTCAATGAGCTGGACTGAGTACCGTGGTGTGTAGTGGTGTCTATGCTAGTTCTAAGTGCATGAATTTTTAAAAATTTAATTTTCATGCGTAGTGCGCAGAAAGACATAAAAAAACGTAGTTTAACATTTGTCATGTTTGCAGAGAAGATGTAAATGACTACGAATTTTAGAAAATAGCAACCTAAAACTTCAGTAAAGATTGTCACATTTACACACAGAGAAAAGATTGTTCTTAAATGATGTTCACCAGAATGATTGTTTCTCGTTTAATGGTATGTATAAGCATTTATTTGTAGCTTATGTGACAATTCCTGTGTATACTTGTAACTACTACTAAAACTACTGATCTCACTAGTAAACATGTATCTTAACAACAAAGATTTTTTTACTACGATTTTTAAATATTATCGTCTCTCGTGGAGTAGGTCGTAGGTCCGCCCATGTAATGGAATATTTCCTGGCATTATCGCCGTTCTGCGAAGTTCAAGTACATCAAAGCTGCGTTATATCTGGAACTATAACCATGATTTTATAACAGTTCTTGTTACTCACAAAAACAAACCTGTGCGATAAGATCTAAAGTAAGTTATTTTAAATTGCATTTCGGATTTTAGCCATCAAAAACCACCATATCTAGTAATATACAGATAAGAAGTCAAGACTCAAATATATATATGTTAAGTAATTTTGTTTAGTGTTACTTGCATGAAGTTATGTTCTTCGGTGTGTGATGGATTAATTGGGCCGCCTGTCTTCGATAATTGTGACGTCAGCGCCAAATGTGCAGTACTGAACAGGGTCACTCAAGCGTGATTTTCACTACAAAATGGGCAGTGGTCAGTCAAGCAGCAAGAAAGCATCATACCAGTTACATCAAGAAGCCTTGAACAAAGACGAAGGTTGGTGATTAGCTTTGGTTTAAAAATAGCTTAATATATTAAGTGATATGTTTTAAAACTAATCGTAATCATTGAAATATTTTTCGAAATAACTTTTCCTAGATTGATACATCATTACTCGACTTCTCTGTTTATGGAGATTATTATGGTGTGTGAGAGCATCGGATTTTAAACATTCAGTTGCTCATAGACAATAATGATTATTCTACCAGTAGAAGTGGTAGAGAAATATAATGGTGTAACCTCTTTTATACACGTTGTCCAAGATGACAGTGTTAAAAAGTGCCCGGCATGGCCAGGTGGATAAGGCGCTCGACTCACAATCTGAGGGTCGCGGGTTCGAATCC
>NW_013667053.1:42027-44385 GCF_000517525.1 Limulus polyphemus
TTTAGTCTTACACTGCTAAATTAGGGACGGCTAGCGCAGATAGCCCTCGTGTAGCTTTGCGCGAAATTCCAAAACAAACTAAACTGTTAAAAAATTAACATCAGTCTTTACTTTAAAGTAAGCTAAATAATGATGAATAAACAACAAAAAAGCATTACAAGTATACATATACATAGCTGCACGTATTTAATTTAAGCTTAATTGAAGTAGTTAGAAATACAAAAAGACAATTAGCTTGTATGAATCTAATTAGAAAAAAAATATTTTAGCGTAGTATTAATTGAGCAGTTAAAGATTATGCGTAAAAATCAAATATTATCCAAGGTTTGTTCCTGTCACAAGACAGTATAAATTCATCATGTTCAGGACGTTGTAAACTACCTAATTTCCATGGGTATTTCAAACGAATGAGTGATAAACTTTAAAGATTATGACATAGTTAAATATCAGTTCGATGAAGTATACACTTTATGCCAATGTTCTGTATTCATTTAATTAAAAATAATATTTTTTTCAATAAATCACCTAGCAACTGGAACAAAAGGAAAATAAATGACTGGTTTGCTTGAAAATATAACTTAGAAAATAATAAAGAAGGAATAACAAAACCAGTTTCCTGAACAATATATTCCTTCCATAAAGTTAGTATTGAAGAAATAAACTAGAAGGGGGTGAAGGAATTATCTAGAAGAATATAAAAAGAAAAGAGACAATAGTTATTATGTATTGGCTTGATTGAAACATGAAACTTATAAAGCAACATAACTGGTTTATACGTGCTTTCTACAGTAGGCTATCCTGATCAGTGATCAGCGTTTACGCTATGAAAAGAAAAAAAGATAACATTCAAAACACGTACGTGTTAATCACAATACTCAGTGGAATACGTCTATCGTGGGATTAAAAATGTTGTTTAATATGGTCTACTACTTGGAAACTGTAACAAGGGACCGTACAAGATATGGTAGAACACACTCTTCCCGCAGGTTTCGCATGCTTGTCTGCCCAGCCACTTAAGGAACGACAAGCAAATATAAACCGCTTCTGAGTGGGAGATGGAATAAATGAACACCAAAATAAACTTAAGTGTACGACCAGAACTTGTCAGTTGCTTGAGATGTATGGTTTATCCAAGAACGTTACAGATGACGTGTAAAAGTTGATCTAGTAGTATACGAAATATGAAAAGAATAGAAAAAACGTCAACACAATAATATTGTATTAAAATGACATCGTATTTTCGACTAAACAATAAACAAAATTAGGCTATATTATAATTATTGGTATTTAAAACGCTAACAGAAGTATTGGTAAACTGCACTTGCAGAATAAACTGTGTGTGTTCGGATAACGTGAGATAAAACTATCTCGTAATTGCGGGAATTTGATTATTATAATAACGAGTATTGTACTGGTATCTTAGAAATGTCAAGCTATTATCAAACATAATTTGAGACTTCACCTGAAACAAGATAAACATATAAAGATCATACTTTTTATTTTCGTAACTGATTTTCAAAGTTGAAAAATAGTGTGACATCGTAGTGTACTGGGTTAGTTTGTGATGTTGTGTAATTGTTGATTTAGTGAAGTAGTTTGATAAAATAATAAGAATAAAAAAAAAAAACTTTATCAAAACAATTGCTTATGTTTAATAACGTAGATAACTGTCTCAATTTTCACTAGTGTTTCCACCTAAGAAGTTTTGTTCTTGAAATTCTAGCGCTGTACATAACGATCTCGGAAGATTAACTAGTAATTTTTAATAAGTCCTGAAGTTACTATAGTGTTGTTTCGTTTTTTTAGCCCCCACAGTGGCACAGCGATATATCTACGGACTTACATCGCTCGAAACTATTGTTTTTTTAAATATAAATTTAGCGCATCTATTCTGTTTTATTTCAAGTTGAAGCTATTACGTTAACTTGCATCATCAGACGTAAAAAAAAAGATTAATTTGAAAAACTGAAGAAACTTACAAAGCACATATCATAGTCAGCTTGTCCCCTATAGTTGCAAGGATATAGTTGTATGGAGAAATCTTAGTTCTACCTTGCAATTAAAAAGTTTGAAGAAACCCATTTTCTTTCACAAACAAAAATTAAAACAACATATTCTCTAAGGAATTACAAATTATTCAACACAAAAAATCTAGTTAAGTTGTAAGCAGTTCATTTTTCGTTGCTAATTGCAACTGTGATCTTGGCATCGTCTTGTATTTGCAAAACCCCAAGTTTTAAATTGAATTGAAACAAACGTTTATTCTCCGTCTCACTAAACATGCTCGCCCTATCAGCCGTGGGGGCGTTATAATGTGACGGTCAATCCCACTATTCGTTGGTAAAAGAGTAGCCCAAG
>NW_013667053.1:44664-49806 GCF_000517525.1 Limulus polyphemus
TGTGGCCGTGGTGCAGAGACTTATATAATGGAGTCCTTTAAATCTTAGTACAGTCTTATAGATAAAAATTGTAGTGTTAGAAAATATAATAAGCCTAATAAGGTCAAGAGCATGTGATCTTCCATCCATAACGACACTGGATGGTTATTATTAATGTTTAAGATGGAAGTCTATTTCATTTATCTGCTTTTAATTCTTTCGTAATGCTGAAACATGCGAGGATATATCTTCTATATTCAATAGAAGTATCGAGATCAACGTTAATGTTGTCCGGAAGCATAACTAGACTTTGAGTTCTTCATCAATATCACCGATGAGCAGTCTTTAAGGTTCTTGAATATACATTTTGAGTATTAATACAAAAAAATTGTCCACAATCTTGGCATTCTTGAAAATTACATCATCAAGTAGAATTCTTTGTAAATTTCTCCAGCTGATGAGTAGATCTTGACGATTTCTTCATGGTTTATATTTGCATAATTTGTTTTCAGGGTTGTCTGTGTAATATCTGCTCTTTCCTTTCATCAGTATCATTAACCGATTTAACATACCTTAAATTCATGAAATTGACAGCAAGTATTTTGATTAGTATCTATGTAGCTACACTTATCCTGTGAAAAAAGCGGAGAATCACTTTGTAAGAGAAAGTTAAGTAAATTGGGAATGTCCAATGCATAACTCAATGAAAACTCGCACGTGAGGATTCGGAAAGTAGGCCAGAACAAGTTTATTTGTATGTGTAGAATTTTTGAAGATAAGCGATTAGTAATATAACTGCAACGTAGCCCACTACTGAAGCAGCCTTGATATACAATGCTTCAGTGACAATATTTTAATATAACTACAATACATAATAATTACCAAGTTAAACAAATTTGTATTTTTGACGTATTTATACATTTACATGTATGTATGTACATTTACAGATGTATACATCCAACTTGAATAAATATATATTTTTTTCTGCAATACGGAAGAAATAATTCAAACAAATGAGTAGTGTAGCCCATACATCTAAATGAAAAACTTTATTTCATTTTGTGCCACGAGTGCGAAAAACCAACAGCAGTACCATCCTTCTGTTTGATTTTGCAACTGTATCTTCAGTCTGAACCTTAAACCGTTGTTGCCACCGACTTGACTGAGCCATTTCAAATTGTTGTGAACAGTCTACAGATTGAACTTTTGACCTCAGAGGTAAACATGGAGCTACTCAGTTGTTCACACAATACTCGGCAACCATTCTTGATTATATATTGTTTCCTGTTTAACAAACTTATGAAGCCTAGCATGGCCTGGTGGCTAAGGCGCTTGACTTGGTGTTTGAGGGTCCTATAATAAAACATGTTCGCCCTTTCAGCCTACGGGGTCGTTATAGTGTGACGGTTAGTCTCACTATTCGTTGATAAAAGCGTAGCCTAAGTGTTGGCGGATGACGTTGGCTAGCTATCTTCCATTTAGTCTATCACAGTTAAATTAGGGACGGCTAGCGCAGATAGCCTTCTTGTTTCTGAGCGGAATTAGAAAGAAACAAACAAACAAAACCAACATACGATTATATATACAATGATTTGTTCTTGGTGTTCTACATTTACTTAGCTGAGAATACATATATATGTATCAAGTGTAACAGCAGTGTAGTAGATGTAATTTTTATGCATATAAACCTCCCCGACTCTCATACGAGTTGTAAGGTGTGTGCCTTGCAAGTAGTGTCTTTGTCTGAGTATCTTCCAGCATAAAATTTGTCACAGCTGTGATTTGGGTCAACCAGACCTGTTTTGGCTTTTTAAATCTGTCATCTCACTCCCCACTTTATCTGGCTTAATCAATTACTTTGGTCGAATCTGGCAATTGGATTATTAGTTGGACAAAGATGTACATGGTGTTTATTTTGTTGTTGTTGTTGTCGTGAAAAGCTTTTCAATGGGCTAGCACTCTGTCCACCTCGGGGGAATTGAACCCCGTATCTTAGCGTTGTAAGTTTGCAAACGTACCGCTGATTCACAAGGGGATTGACCAAGTAACCTACAAGATCTAAAGACATCGTGCACTTTATATATATTTGGCTATTTAGCAAACTCTTTCAGCGTATAAAACAGAAATAGTGTGTTTTACATTTAATTGGACTCTACGATAGACAAACCGACATTTTATTAGTTTTTCAATCAAACCCACCCTCGACAAATTCCTTTTAACTACCCATAACCATTTGGTGTCAGGTGCGTTTCATTTTCTCTCTCTGTGTTTTCCTAACTAAAATACAAGATATTCGTAAGCCTTACTGACTTTATCTTACCACAGCAAACTTCCAGGTTTTCCTTTTCATTTTAATTACGTCAGAATTATTTTCTATTTTTTGTTTTGGTAAAAAAATAAATAAAAAAAAATGTATAAATCACGAATCCCAGTAGTGTTGTAGTAAAAAAATATATCTAAATCACGAATCCCAGTAGTGTAATGGTAAAAAAAAAGTAGTGGGTACACTAGCCTTAGGGACCTGTTATTGGCTGGCTGTTAGGGTACTCGATTCGCAGGATCGAAACCGTTGGCCGACTATGTTGGACCTTTCAGCCGTGGGGACGTTATAATGTGGCGTTGACTTGCTGCCTTCCCTCAAACCTATCATTTCGAAATTAAGGACGGCTAGCGCAGATAGCCTTCGAGTAGTTTTGTGCGAAAATTCAACAAACAAACACTAACTTTAATTGAAATATTAATACGCCCGAGTTGCTTTATATACTAAATTAGAAGTAGCCTTGGCTTTAACCCTTGATATAGCCAGGATTTGCAGGAGAGTGATCAAACGCTTTTGTTTTATTTGTTTGTTTGAGTGCTGAATTTTTTAGACTTTCCGTCCACAAAAGACAAAACCTTTTCATATCAAGTTAGAGCTACATATGTGCACATTTCTAATGTATGCTCCTTGTTTCTGGTCCACAGAAAGGGATACATTGTGTTTGTTTAGCAGTGCCATAAAAATGACTGGTGTCACTTATTGGTAATTATATAAAAACGACAGGAAAAGTATTTAAGACCTTCATATTCAAGCCTACACAATGACCTAAGAGCTATTTAAAAAATAGTCAGTTAGTATATAATAGTCCCTTAGTAAGAGGTAAGTTTACGGACTTACAACACTAAAATGTGGGGTTTGATTCCCTGCGGTTAGCAGAGCTTAGATAACTCATTGTAAAGCTTTGCGTTAAAACAATAACTGATATATAATATTTAAATTATATACATGTATATAGGGTGGGTCAAAGTTAGTATTTTAATAAAAGTACTATGATACTAATTTCATTAAAGGGTCCGCTGTGATGCACCCTGTATTTAATTTATTGTACTCATTTCAAAACTATGCTACTAATTTTGCTGTTGGTGCAGTATCCGTAAAATTAAACTTATCCTCCTGGAATGAAATAGACAAAACAATTGATATTGAGTGGTGCAACAATATTACAAATGGCCTGAATTTCAAATAGGAACGCTTTTCACGTTATAGCTTCGATTTTGTGAAATGTATAGAATTGCACGCGAACGTTACAAGAACAAAGATTAATGCGTGACAAGAGTAACAGTCAATACGTTAGCATGGATGATGGGTGCTGCTGACGGGCTGCCTTCCCTCTGTTCAGTAAATCAAAATAAGGGACAGCGACTGACAGCCTTAGTAGCTTTGTCATAAATACCAATAAAACGATGAAAGTATTTTCTTAGTACATCCTTGATCTTACACGTGCTATGGCGGAGTGAAAACAGTAAAAAACATCACTTACTTTTTATAACATCTCATTTTTGTTTGTTTGTAATAAACATTCATTGGACAACCTGATTCACGTTTTTAATGTTTGTATTTGAAATGTATGAACGTTAAAATGCAACCACCATGCATTATTGGTTGATATTTGATTACTGTAAGATAGAGTTAAATCGTGAAATAATATATTGCCCTGAAAACAACAATTTTGGCAAGAGAATATTTAATTAAATCTTCTATATTCAACGCAAAAGTATATTTCTATGAAGTCTTTGAAGTGCGTGAATCTTTTTTTATTTATTTTTATTGGCTCTTCAGTAAGACGTACATTTATCATATTCCTCCTTTTTAAAGCACGTGGAAGTCAACAGTAGCCCTGATATATTGCTGCCTGTTTATAACTTAGACCTTCTGTTCCTTGAAGGACATTCTACCGGATATGATTCTTCATACGTCGAATAACACACGAAGGAATAATGATGATTATAATGGTGTAGTTCAGTGTGGAGCATTTCTGGATGGGCTTGTATTGTACTTGTCATATATTGTAAACTGAATCTGATTTTAATTCCCAGTCGTTTTATCCAGCTGTACCATTATTTCCTAAAAGTCGATTTCATTCCTTCCCAATCTTGTGAACTAGTGACATATTATACCTTTAGGAACGATTTCTTAGTCTACATCTATGTCTTTTGTAGTCACATGGAAGAAGTCTTGCCATTGTATATCCAATTTCTTTGTGTAGAATGGTTAGAATACTAATACTTCGCTTCCAGCGGGTTAACCTGTTTCTTAAATATATTTTATGTAATTTTGTCCTCACTTTGTTTCCATTGTGACACCCATTGTTATACTCAAACACCTGTGTTGTTAAGAAGATATTTAATCAAGTTTTTTTTTTTCCCAAAACATTCATTTAGACGAGGAAGAGCCATTTTCAGTGAATGAATGCCCTGTAAAAACTCAAATAATGAAAACTCGGTTGTCTTGTTAGGAATTTTCCTGCAAACGTACACAGAAAATACGGAATTTAATAATTCCTGTTATTTGGAGATTCTCTAACATTGCATTTTAACCCAGCTTTTAGGCCTCCAATGACATATCAATTAAGGCATCACATTATGTATTGTAGAGGTTGACTGGATCGTAGAGATAACTTCTTACAAAGACTGGCCATTATGTTTTTATTGTTATATTTTTTTACGTAAAACTTCTCCTTGCTATCTATTGCCTCAATTTCCATAAAGTTTGTTGTTAAAGTTTTACCTTATATTACTACATAAATATAATAACAATTGAACAAGAAAGTATTTTGTCTTTGGTTATTCCCCAGTAAAAGCCAGTAAGTGAGTGAATACACGATATGCATAGATTTACGTATT
>NW_013667053.1:50620-60774 GCF_000517525.1 Limulus polyphemus
GGAACTGTCCTTTTCTTCTATTTCTTTGGTCGTTTCTTTTTATAGCATGATAATCCACTTAATTACCCGTCTTTACGATGATCCACTTAATTACTCGTCTTTACGGTGATCCACTTAATTACTCGTCTTTACGGTGATCCACTTAATTACTCGTCTTTACGGTGATCCACTTAATTACTACGATGATCCACTTAATTACTCATCTTTACGGTGATCCACTTAATTACTCGTCTTTACGGTGATCCACTTAATTACTACGATGATCCACTTAATTACTCGTCTTTACGGTGATCCACTTAATTACTACGATGATCCACTTAATTATTACGATGATCCACTTAATTACTCGTCTTTACGGTGATCCACTTAATTACTCGTCTTTATGGTGATCCACTTAATTACTCGTCTATACGGTAATCCACTTAATTACTCGTCTTTACGATGATCCACTTAATTACTCGTCTTTACGATGATCCACTTAATTACTCGTCTTTACGGTGATCCACTTATTTACTCTTATTACAGGTCTTGCTCATGGCTTTGTCACTTACCTTCTTAGTTCTAGCTGTAAGTCCTAGTAATTGCCTCCTTATGTGCTCTTGCATACTATTCTACTTACCTTCTTAGTTCTAGCTGTAAGTCCTGGTAATTGCCTCCTTATGTGCTCTTGCATACTGTTCTACTTACCTTCTTAGTTCTAGCTGTAAGTCCTGGTAATTGCCTCCTTATGTGCTCTCGTATACTGTTCTTTGATGGTGATTACTTCAGTGGAAATTTGTGAGAATGCATTTGAGTCAAATCTGTAAATACAAAGATTATTTACTCCTTGATAAACTCATTTTACATCTTTTGATCATCAGTATTTTCTTCCTCTAGCGTTAATTATGTAACAAGTAGTACGTAGCAGTTATTATTGTCCCCCTCCATCCATTATATGGAGTACTGGTTACTTGTGTCATAACGGTAAACAGTTGTTGTTATTTTCCCTCCCTACATTATATGACCTACTGGTTACTTGGGTCATAACAGTTCATAGCTGTTGTTGTTGTTCCTCACTTCATTAAGTGGCTTACTGGTTACTAGGGTCATAACAGTACATAGCTGTTGTTGTTGTCCCTTCCTCTATTATATGGTCTGTTGGTTACTAGGGTCATAACAATACATAGCTGTTGTTCCTTCCCTTTATTTTCTTGTTGCAGCACTCTTGTACTACCCCTCTCCCCCTTCCGGTACAGCTGATAGCCCTGCTTCCACAGTAGCTATAGGTTCAACCTATTGTTATAATTAGAGATGTGATGCTATTTGTTGTTCCGTAATATTTATCACCGTTGATCTATTAGTAAGTACTTGGAATCTTATCGATGTTATACTAAGAAATTACAGGTCAGAACCCTTGATGTTCTGTAATATAATGTCACTGTTGTATCAGTGAAAATGCTTGGATCCCACCTTTACTACTAAGATATTATAGGCCAGAATGTTGTGTAATCTTCAGCCACTGATTTGTTTAGTGTAAATTCTTGGAATCCCACCGCAATAGTCAAGATATTATAGATCAGAATCTCTGTTGTTCTGTATTATATACAGCTTTACTGATTGGTTAAGTGTTGGGAAACCTGTCGCTGTGTCCCAGACATTAAAGGCTAAAAATACCAATTCACTTATTAACATAAAACTGTTTTATTTAAGATACAAAACACGTAATTTCACATTTTTTACGCCCCCTCCCCCAACAAATCGGACTTACAACGCTAGAAACCGCGTTTCGATACCCCTGGTGGGCAAAGCACAGATAGCCCATTGTGTAGCTTTGTGCTTAATTACAAACAAACAAATCACATTTTTTACTGAGACATGAGTAGTATTGCACTCACACCCGCTAACTGATTATTGTGTTTTTTTTAATCTGTAGACACCACATTTCACACTCCAGCGTTTTATGGCAATTCAGATAGAACTGTGCGTTCCTTTTTAACTCGCACTAAATACACTTAAATAGTTAAGTAAAGCATTTTCACATAGTTTTGGTAGAAAAGTAGGAGAGGTTCCGAAAACTACTTGTTCTGCTTTTAAAATATTGGATACGAGGGTTATGTGCAGGTTGCGTGATAAAATACAAGCACATTATAGCGATACTGACGTACCAGGTGACTATTTATTGTTAAGTGTTAGACGTATGAAAATGACAGCTGTATTTATGATAATATTAATGCCATTTGAGCCGTTTCAGAATAGATAATAGGAATATTATCATTACGTTATATACGTTGTATGTTCAATTAAATACGAAAGTAATATGAATTAAATATTAGAAAGAACTATGTTTTTATTTACACTTCTTTCCAGTTGTATGTAGTAAAAATTTTGTTTATTTAGTTTACAGCGTTCTTTTATTTGACCTAACGATGCCAGATAATCCTAGTTAAAACGTTGTGAATAAAATAACAGTTTGACTGTGTACAACCGATAAAGAACTTGTGTAAATATAAATGTATTTTGCTGCTTACTCCTTTCTTATATGTGAGCTTGAACAGATTTCAATAAGCGATAATGGGTTGCTATTTTTTAAAGATAATTCCTGTCATAAATTAATAACTAGTCTGTGACAAAATAACTTCAGCCCATTTATCGTGTTTGACTCGTAAAAATGTCAGTTTTTCTGAAGCTACGGATTTTGTTTTGTAATATATATTAGTTTATAATGTACTACGATTAATGTCAACAAAGTCATTTTTGACTGTAAATAATTTCTAGCAACTATTTTTTACGCTTTTTTATATAGTGTCTTGTTAGGAGGTACAAAATACAAATGGCTGAGTTTTGATAGATTTATTGGCTTCAAGATTGTAGTTTTTAATTTTTTTTCCTACCATATAGTATTATCAAACCTTTTGAAACTGTTATCGATAGTTATTGAAATGTTAACAATTTACTTTTCAGTGAGTTTGGAAGACTTTCAAATACTCCGAGCCATAGGAAAAGGAAGCTTCGGAAAGGTCAGTGCACATACAGGATAGCCATCAAGTCCTTTGGCCATTTTGTACTGTCATAACTGAGAAACAGTACACTGTATAAAGGTGAGGGGAACATGATTATCAACATATGAAAGATAAGGTGAGCCGATAAAAAGAGATTAACATATGTTGCCACCAGGAGCCAAATCGTAACTATCATTTGCATAACTAATCATATAAAAAGAAATGCTGAATCACTTGAATGCTGGGTAAAAGAATTGTCAGTATGATTGCATAAGAGGGACAGATCTAAACCCAGCAGATCATTGGTTATGATGATGTCATCTAAAGGTTCAGAGTGCTATTTAATCACTATCCATTCTGAGGGATGCAATCTGATGCTAAGCCGCTTACATTCCTCGTGACATTTTATAATTGTCTATTTTCAATATTATTCCTCGACTGGATAATGTAGTTGAGAGTGTGGGAGTGTAGTATATAAACACACTATGTGTCATCTACCTCCTTGTATTGATATGGAAATTTTCAAAAACTTGTTATATGCGAGGGAATGTGGAGTTTCCACTTATTATTTTGGCCAAGAAGGGTGATAAATTTCTTTTGCTCTAGCTACCTATTGTTCTATGTCATTCACCTTTAGTACCCTTTAGTAGTACCTTTTACCGTCTGGCGGGAAAGATAGCTTTAAAGTCACCTAAGGTTATGTAAAGTTAGAACGATATATTTTTCCACTGGCAGTCTAGTGACCTCTAATGGGAATGACCTCTCTTGTATTTCACTGGGGAATGACTAGTCACGTGATTAGCGCTTGGTACTCTGTGTAAGCCTGACGTTACCGATTTAAGTAGCTAACGTAAGAATTATTCAGTCTGGAATACGATCTGGAAGAGATATCTTGAAGCTAGAAATCACAAAGTTAGAATATCTTCAGAACTAGCTCTACATTAAATGCAGCTGTCGTTGTGGCAAGTTAAGTATACATTTTCAGTGTGTTTGTCCTAAATAAAGATTGTTCACTTTATACATTTGTGTTTAGTTTTTTTATTTTTTATTTATCACGACAGCAATAGACAAGAAGTTTAGAAATATTCCGCAGTAAATATTTTGTCAATTCTTCCGGTATTAAGCGGATTTGTCACTTTTAGAAGAAATCAGTGACCTGAAAATGCCACAAAAGGACACAACATACTGAATGTGCAGTATAGAAATACGCACTCATTTGGCACATTTATTAGTTTATTTTTTATTGGCTCATCTTGTTTCCCAATTCTTAACTTTATACATTGTACCATTTCTCAGCTGTGGCACTGCAAAGTGGCCAAATGACTTGATGGCCACTTTGTATTTATGTTCTATATATAAACAAAATTATCAGGTTTTATAAAGGACAAGTGTCAAATGCACAGCAAATGACATTCTAGCTTAATCAACTTTATGAAGTTAATCTGTTCGCTCAAACTAGAATCATTTATAGACTTTTTTTACAGCCACTTTAAAATTGTTTTCGCTTAATGGATCGCATTTTATGAGTTCTTATCTTATGGCTTTGACTTATGCGATACATGTACAAAAAAATAAAGAAACACTCTCGACCTACGCGCGGTTAAACGTAATACTAACGTGCTTAAGTCTACACCCTAAGGTCATAACATAATACAAGGTTACATATATTCTCTGTTGGTTTTGATAGTAAATTATATAGTAATCATTACAGCCAACTTATTTAAACTAATGCATCTTGGAAATTATGAAAATCAATATTTTCTGTTCTTAAGACACAAAATTAAATTGTATAAACTAACAGTGTTTATTTATTACACAATGTCTGTAAATATTTAACGTTACAGAAGAAATTATATTAATTTTGAGTTGTAAAAAATCTTTGAGGATTGCGTCTGTAAGTCTTGATAATTGTTTTAGGTTAAATTCGCAGTCACAAAACAGGAATATGTAAGAAAAACGAACTAGAAAATATCGCCATTTGAAGGAGCAGTGTCGTAGGCTTAACGTTCTGAGTTTTTCAATCACGTTTATCTAAGTCAAAAGTAAAACTACATTTCCATCTCTATGGTAACTATCATAATAAAACAATCATCGACATTGATAAGTAGTTTAAAGCTATTATTCAAGAATTTGAACGTATCTTTTATAATCAGTGTATATATATGAATATTTTGAGTTAGGAAGGACTGTTACTTACGCTTCTCGAAAATGGTTTATTTTCTATGGCTTCACACCACCTATATTATACCAAACAATGTCAAAATGTAGTTCAGATACATGCCGTACATCAGAATTTATTTCGACTGCAGTTGTCACATGACTTGAATATTAAAAATTATTTTAATATAACGTATCAAACCCTGTGTAGTTTGTCACATAATTGTACTGAATGTCGGGTACTTTTTTCAATGCCGCCATCCTACTTTCAAAGTATTTGAATCGAGACTTCAATATTAGGGTGTAACTGAGTGCTTCACGCTACTTTTCATGTCACAAAACAATAGCTATTTATTTCATAATCCAATAACCATTTATTACTACCTAATTATCCAAGATACTTTAATAAGCTATATTTTTAATATTGTAATTTGTTTATCTAGAGGGAGCTGTGTGTTGTAATGTAGAACACGTAGAAAAGTTTAATGGATTTAACGTCAAATTTTGTAGTAAATTCGAAGGTAAATTATATACATATACGAAGCTCAGCGAAGTATCAAGAAGATAGTTGAAGATAGTTAAAAGGAGAGAGACAGTTATCTTTAGCCAGTAGAGTAAATCAGTCAGTGTGTTTTCGTTTCAGTCGTGAAGTGATAAAGTTAAGTATATTTTTTTTTACAATAGTGTAGCATAGCTAGCGTCAGTTGTAATCATAGGCCTACAACAAATTATTAAGCTTGTAAAAACGTTAAGGGAGAAATAAGCTAATTGTTATCGTTTACATAGACTGGACTCTGAACTATTTTCACCAAATAATTCAAAAGAACCCGCCAGTGAAAGAATAATGGATATTTTGGAATGTGCTCTTACTATCTTCATTTTGTAAAGTATTTCTCTAACATAGCTCGTCCTCTACACAAATTACTTGAAAAGCAAAGCAAAATAAATTTTCTTGGACTGCTGATTGTGAATAAGCATTCAAAAACTGAAGAAGGAATAAACCCTTACTCCTGTATTGGCATACCAGCTCCAGAAGATCTACTCAATTTAGATTCAGATGACAATGATTTTTGCAGTACAACAATTTTGTTACGAGTACAACACGGAACGGAACATATGCTTACCAACTATAGCAAAACAGTGAGTGCCACAGAAAGGAAGTATTGTACAACTTGAAAGGAGCTGCTCTGTATTGTTCGAGCACTGAGTAATTTCCATCATTCTCTATATGAAAAAAAAAAATGTTTATGCTCAATAGATCATACAGCATTGAAGTGACTGGTGAAGTTTCGTAATCCAGAAAGCCACATAGCAAGATGGCTCCAGAAACTGCAGGAATACAACTTAACATCACGTATCGTTCTAGACAGAACTATGGAAATGATGACGCATTATCATGAAGATCGCATATTAATGATGAATGTAAACACCGTAAGATGAGAGAAGCATAGGATAGAAAAGACTAACGATCTAAATAACAGCAAAAGGTACTTAGTGAAAGATATGGCATCGACAAATGATGATGAATAACTGGTGTGATCCAACACTCAAGCTGCTCAGTCAAAACATACGAGTTTGAGACAAATTATTCAGATAGTTCAGACAAACAGTCGCTCCACATAACCCCAAGACAAAGATATGTTGAGCCCAGTGGGATTCTTTATGCTTACTAGAGGGATTATCATATGGGAATATACCAGTGGACAGAAACAACAACTACAGATAGTACTTCCATAGTCTCGACATTCTGAATCACTCCGCCATTTTCAAAAACCTTCCAACAACTAGACACTTAGGTGTTAAGAAGACATTAAAGCAAGTAAGAGAACACTTCTACTGGTTTGGGTGCCGTAGGTCTGTGAAGAATTGGTGTAAAACATGTGAACTCTACTGTGAGCAAAAAGGTCCACGAAAAAATAACAACAAAAAACAGCATGGGCAGCTACAGCAGTATTGTATTGAAGCAATACTGGAGAAAGTTGCTGTTGATATGCTTGGTACTCTACCATAGAGTACCAGTGGGAATAGATACATCATGCCTGTGCTGGATTGTTGTATCAAATGGTCCAAATCATACGCTGTTCTTAACAACGAAGTCACTACATATCCCACGATTATTGTAGAGTTACTATATATCGTACAGTTATTGTAGAGTCGCTACATATTCTACAATTATATAGACTCACTACATATCATACAGTTATTGTAGAGTCACTATATATCGTACAGTTATTGTAGAGTCACTACATATCGTACAGTTATTGTAGAGTCGCTACATATTCTACAATTATATAGACTCACTACATATCGTACATTTATTGTAGAGTCACTACTTATCGTACAGTTATTGTAGAGTCACTACATATCTTACAGTTATTGTAGAGTCACTACATATCTTACAGTTATTGTAGAGTCACTACATATCTTTACAGTTATTGTAGAGTCACTACATATCTTACAGTTATTGTAGAGTTACTACATATTTTACAGTTATTGTACAGGCAGTACAGCCACTACATATCCTACAGTTATTGTACAGCCAGTACAGCCACTACATATCATACAGTTATAGAATCATAACATATCGTACAGTTATTGTAGATTCGTTACATATCCTACAGTTATTGTAGATTCGTTACATATCCTACAATTATATAGAGTCACTAAATATCCTACAGTTATTCTAGAGTCACTACTTATCTTACAGTTATTGTAGAGTTACTACATATCCTACAATTACTCCTGTGAAGAAACTCGTCTAAACATTTGGTGTGTCTTTGGGACTTCGCTCATATCAGGGACGGAACTTTGAATCAGACTTGTTTTTGGAAATGTGTCTGGTTTTTTAAGATTAAAATTACCAGGACGACAGCCCTTCATCCATCTTTTGACGGTATAAAGGAGAGATACAAACACACACTGTTATATCAATTAGCCATATATATGGATGATAATCAGAAAATATGGGATGAAGTTCTTCCACTGTTACTGATGAGTTATTGTACACGAAACTACCAGCAACACACCACCATTGCAAAATATTTGGAAGAGAACTTGAAGTTTCATGGCCATTCTATATTTTCCTCCAGAGAATAGCCACTCAGAAGAGTTTTACACATAATATGTAGAAAGATTAAGAAACCTCATCAATGTTTTAAATGCATGATTTTACGTGAGGAAGACTTAAGTCAACTAGCAATAAAATGAAAAGCCACTATGTATTAATGCTGATAAGAATGGATTCCATCGAGGTGCTGAGAGAGGTCATATGCTGTACCGAAAAGAACCATTAATGTGGTTTACAGAATCCAAAAGAATAGGCAATCCAAGTCAAAGGTCATCCATAATGATCAAATATGAAAATTTCAATCTTATAAAACAATAAGTTTAAGGTTCGATGAAATATTATGAGAGCTGCTCTGGTTCATAAGTGATTATAAGCTAATGAAATAGGTCTACTTTGTATATGTGTGTGTGTTTCATGAGATATTACTGATACATAGGGATGTCATATGAATATTACCTTGTAGTGTTATTTATTGCGGCATTATAAAAACATCATATATATATATATATATATATATAATCAGTCAACAAGAAAAATTACGTTGTTAATCTAGATATATGGGAACTAAATTCATAGGAGGCTTAGGTCCTGTTATTCCCAATGTGATTAGTATGCTGTTTGTTATCCTTAAGAATAACTAGTCATAACGATAAAAATGTTTTGTTAAAATAGACCAAAAAACGTGAATGTGAATATTTCAAACGTAAGAGATGACATATTATTGACTGCTGTAAAACTTGTCTGAATTTTGGACCGATAAATTGGTAGTAGAAACCTAGATATTTTTTTTTTCAGTAAATACACTAAGTATGTGACACGATCGTAATGAAGTGAATTGTTTGTGTTTTTCGTTCAATTCAATTCATTTCATAGTTATTGTTGTTAAAAAAAATTGATAAAAGGGCTGGACATTTAGGTGTTTGATTGGTGACTTCAATGACATGTCATTAAATTGTTGATATAAGTATTCTTCTCAGCACAGTCACCTAAAAATGCGCATCTCATTGTGAAACCCAGAACCTGTCTTGTGGACGGTCGATCCTCCCTTGACCGTCGACTTTCATTGAAACCATATTCAAATGTGCACGAGTTATGATTATATAAAAATATAAGTATTCGTTCACTAACAACTCAATGAATCTAACTGACCTGTACAATAATAAGTAAAGTTGTACACTTTTCTTTCCTCTAAATATGCATGCTTTCACATTCCCTCCCGCTCAAAATGTTACGAGTTTATTTTTGCATTTTAAACACAGTTTCTCTCAACATTTCTTTCCGAATTTTCGCGCAACGTTACACAAAGAGCTATTAGCACTTAGTCATAACTGATTTTCAGCTGACAGATTAAGGGAGCTAGTCAACAGCATCCACCACTAGCTCTTGGGCTATTTTTGTCTGACCGAATAATGAGATTTGACCATCGCTTTTGTAGTACATCCCCGACCTAATGTACAGAATGAGTGTTTACAGCAGCAGTTAGCAAACCACGAACCCTCGGATAGACAATCTGAGCACACTGACCAGTAGGCTAAGTCTAGCTAACTCACTGAATACGTGTATACGAGGGCTGCCTGACAGAAATTCTTTCATGGTTCCAAAACGAAGAGCGTATTTAATATACATACAAGATTCATGCCATACAACTTGGCGCCGCGGAATGATTTAAACCAGTAGAACAGTGAAGATAGAAATCTTGCATGTAAATACAGAGCCATTTTCTTTAGCTTACAGATGTACTTCACAGCGAGAAGCTGTATTGACACATTATTGTTTACAGATAGCGAATAAGAACATGTAAAGTTTAGTTGCTACGTTGATCTACATCATTTTACTTGTCGTATCTACTGAAATATCTGGATATAAAAAAAAAAAACATTTCCAACACTCGTAAAGATATGTTTACTGGAGGACGTGCGGTGACATTATTATTAAGAAGTTATTTCGCGACA
>NW_013667053.1:61175-68514 GCF_000517525.1 Limulus polyphemus
GCGACAGTGTAGTTGCTTTCTGTCTTTTATTTCCCCTCTATTCGAACTTCCATCTGATGTTATTTTGTTTTGTGGTAATAAACAGGAAACGTTTGGCCCTTTATATCAGTTTCCTGTTAACATGTAGCTCGTTTCAAGTACAAGAGTGACGAAATGAGAAGCGTACATGTATATAGCCATTTCTCGCGATTGGTTCAGTTTGTCGGCGGATATCATAATTGTTACAGAAAGGGGCGTTTTAGTTTTGTAACAACACTACAAGAACAACTCTGTCGAAGCTGGTAATTCCAGGGCATTTGTGGACACACGAAAGAAAAAAATCAATATAAAAAACGTTTAGTAAACCTACGTTTAAATAATCTTTTCTGTATCAAAAAATTTGACATGGAAACATTTTGAAATGATTTTTTTCTTATTCTAATTTCACGAAACAATTTACTTAAGTATCGAAACCGGGCCTTTTAGAGAAGTCCACAGACGTACCGCTGAGCCACTAAGGGGCAGAAAAGACGATAAAGATTTCGTCAGTGATTTTTCTTTCACTGGCATTGTGTAGCTTGACATTCGACTGCTCTATCGCCTACTGTTAACTTGCAATATTATTTTACTCTGTCTATTACTTATAATGAATTATACGGTATACAAATTGGAATATCAAGATAGAGAATATAAATTTAAATGACGGTACTTTACTCTCTGCTGTTCCAAATATATATTTATTTTAGAATTTGATGGGTTTTAGAGCTGGCGAGCCGGGTTCGAATCTGAGAGATACTACAAAATACTTCCGGCACTTTAAGCTGTAGGTGCATCATAAAAGTGACAGTAAATCCCTTAACTAGTATTGTAGATGATAAGGTGCTGCTGACTAGCTGCCTTTCCTCTGGTCAGTAGTTCAAAATTTGGGACGGCAGAAATAGCCTTAGTAGCTTTGCAATAAATACAAATTCAATTCAGTTGGATAGGAAATTAAATTTTCGATGATTCTAGTATATGAAATATTGTTGTTGCTAAGCCTAATTCAGGTAGGAAAATTTAGCAGCGAGTTATTTCTCTATTAATGTTATGTCGAACATTTGATATTATCTTTAGGTTTTCCTGTAATAATTTGGCTTAGTTTGTTTGTTTGTAATTAAGCACAAAGCTACACAATGGGCTATCTGTGCTCTGCCCACCACGGGTATCGAAACCCGGATTCTAGCGTTGTAAGTCCGCAGACATACCGCTGTGCCACTGGGGGGCATTTGGCATAGTACTCATAATCTTTTGCAGTTTACTTTCACATATAACCAACATTAATATCACATCGTCTTCACCAATTTCTTTTTGTCAGAAAAAATCAAAATTATTTCAAGCTTGTCTTGTTTCTCTGTTGATAACCATATTTATAGGTTTGCTGTTTCAAGAATATATTATTCATTGTATTTGGAAAAATCTGTATTGAAGGTATATTCTTTGCATAATTTTTTTCACAAGAACGACTTTGCAAACACGCACTATATGCCAACACAGGAAGCACAAGAGCAACTTTATATAAGCACGAAATGCCATATATATGCAACATAAATATACCAGTCATGAACAAACGCGAGTCTTCACAAGCCCAACTTAAGGATAAAGATATTCCGTACAACCACGACCATCAATAAGTGCAACAGGCTAGCGTAATTTTGTATAGACAAGAACGCTAGTTTAAACAAATAAATGTAGTTTGTTGTTTTTTAGCACAAAACTACACAAAGAGGTATCTGTGCTCTGTCCGTCGTCAGAAATGGAACCCCGATGTTAGTGTTGTAACTTCACAAGTTTACCGCTGTTCCAACGCAAAACGCTGCACAACCAAAACAAAATCACCGGTATAGAGCCTATGATGTGGGAAATAAACGAGTCCTCATTTTTGGAGATGACTACAGAAATAGTATTCACATAACGATGGGGATAGACCGTCTATCAGTCTTAACTTCCATTCGCTAAATCTCACATGTAAAGAGAAAAAAAAGAAAAGTTGTGGGAAGGTGACTGCTCTCAAAAGAAAAGAAAAATAAATAAGGAAAAAAAAAAGTCCTTACCACAGGGGATGGTGAAAAAGAAAACCTTACCCCCTGAAGTTGACATTCCTCCCCCATCTCCCCATTATGGTAGTGAACGCTCCAATTAATACGCTAATTTTAGTAGCACAGCTGACAAATTATACTATAATAAAATACCTACTCGTTTATATAATGTTTATGTTTATATTATAGATATAATATACTCTAATAATTACATGCATATACCGAAAAATAAAACTATAATGTATAGGACTAGTTTGTTTCCATATACATTTACACACGTCCGCAAATACATCGTCACTTTGCAAACCATGAAGTGTGGAAAAACTATTTTAACGCTTTCTTTCTTTACTTAACCCTTTGGCGCTCAATTTATTATAAACAGTGTATTTATACATACATACATATCCATTTTCACTCTGTGTTCAAAGTAGAGGTGTCAAATACTCTTTCCAAACTAGAGTATAATGATCATGTATAATTATATTACTCTAAACTAGTAACATAAACTCCTTCAATCTATGATCTGAATGTAAGAATACGAATTTAACCACGTAAAAATTCTTCCCCACTCAGAGTATGCCTGAACTCTTTTAACCTTGGTCTTTATTGAGTTATAAGATTTCTCTTTTATACCTTGCTATAGGTATGATCTGCTTTTAACAACATAATTAATATTCTCTTTACAGTGAGTTCTACCGATGTGTTTAAGATTTACACAGTGTATTATCAAATGGATATAAAGAAAAATGTGCAGAAATAAAACTACAGCTATTGGTCTTAATCCTAAGTGACGTTTAAGGAAACATCTTTAAGTAACTACGAGTTATATAGCTTAAATACGAAACTTTTGCCGTAAAGATTCAAAGTGATTATATAATGATCTTTTTGAAAATGGCATACCAGTCTTTACAATTATACTTCTTGCTATGTTGCTGTTCAATAAAACATACATAAAACACTGTTAAGTCAATACATAATTATATCCCTCGCTGTCAGTCAATATCGCCCTCATAATCATCAGCCCCCACGCAGAACATTATGGCGAACTAATTACAGTTTGATGATGCTTATCTTCCGCGTGTTCCTTATCGTGCTCAGGTTATAGGTTTGGTTTTTGTTCTTGTTTCTCTTGCTCGGTAAATTCCCATCAAACAAAAGACTGTTGTGTGTAATCTTGCTCTTTATACACACGTAAATCAGGCACATTAAAGTGATACCACAGGAAAATTCCACCTTGTATTTCTAAATAGCTGTAGTTTACGACTCAGATATCAAAGAATAGCAGAAGTCCATTAAAAGTTAACATACAAAGCACACGCTTCACTTAAGAAAACCGGTTTATAACATTTACCGTGATATTATGCGCGAAAAATTTATAAGCCACGAACATAGAAATGTAATCTAATGATGCTGAGTTAGTTTTCAGAAGTTGCTAAAGTCAACTTTAATAGGTACTTTTCCTTGAGTTTCTTGCATTATGGTGTTTATTTTTCACTTTAAAAGGAAAACTGATGTACATTTTATATATATATAGCGATTCACCGGAAACAGTTGAACGTTTACGAGTCGCTAAGTTTAATTCTATGGTTAACGATAATACCAGATTGCTTGTATTGGAAATACTATTTACTACTTACTAAATATTTTAGCCGTTTTTACTGAACTAGTAAGAACCTTAAATTTGTAGGAAGAAAGCTTGAGTGTTGAACTCAATATAGTAGAAACGGGGAAAAGACTTTTTTGCGAACTCAGAGCAATGACGTGCATAATATGAAAAACTTGTTCTCGTGAACTACAATGTGAAAATCGTCAGTTTTTCAGAAATAAAGTACTCTAAAGTTAACCAAATACGGAACACTTTTTAAATCATATTTTAATAATAAAATTTAGCATATTACGGTTTCATAAGCATAAAGATTATATATATATATATGTACACACACACATATATATATAAATATACACATATTTCAAATCTGATTTAAAAATAACGCTTCTAAATTTCATCAGTCTTTCTTGTTTGCGTGTGTTGACCTATCTTACAGAGTATTGTTGAAATAATTTATCTTAAAGTCTAAGCTAAAACTCGTGTATCATTCATGACATTTTTTGTAAACTGTTCAAGACAAACTATTTTACAGGTACACCCAATCTTTCTTTAGGTCATGACAAAAACTTATGTATTCCTTAGGTTTTGTTTGTATATCAACTCATCCTTCATATCTTGTCACAGATGAAAGATCTGCTAACTTTATCTTTCGTAACTGGTATGGAATATATCTTTATTCGGATATATTCAGATGATTTAAAAAAAATTCCACGTACGTGTTCGGCAGTCAGTTAACGACATCCTTGTAAACCGGATTTACGAATATCATAAACTTACACTAATCCTTTAACTGGAGTGGGGTTGTGCTTATTTCAAGGGGGTGGTACATAGACTTGTACAAGTTAGTATGAGTTAGAGGAAGGGTATATTCCTTGAATATGTTAATTTGGAATGATTAATGACGTAGGCAATCTAAAGATTGTAGGATACCCGCACTAGGACCTCAGTCCAACATAGAAGAGAGGATTCTCCGTGATTCTTTCACTCTTATTCCATCTGTTGTCTTCATCTGAACGTTTGAAGGTGTTTTCACTTCATTAGAAGTCTCATTAAGTAAAAATGAAATCGACCTAATAGGTTAATCTTACACTGTCTATGAATAAATATGCTGTTTTATTTGTTTACTTTCGAAATTATTCTCTATTACATCACCTGCGTTTTACCAACACTTGTAACTTTCTGAAAGATATTGGTGCAGTGGCGCAATTAAACCCCATGGGGCGTGTGGAGCAAAATGGCATGGGTGGCCCTTAACCATTGCTGTTAACTATGGTTGAGAAAGCCTCGGGGCCGTGGACTTGATCCAGCCTGTAAGATAGGTAGCTAAGCCCCTGCATCAGTGTACCTGAATGCCGTATTACTATCTATAATAGTTTTCACTTGTTAGTAAAGTAGGTTCTATGAAAAAAAAAAGTGTTACGCGTTCGTGTTTTCTGTTTGTTTTAATTTAATATAAAATAACTCGATAAAGTTTCACTTCTACTGGGTATAAAACGGTTATTTATCTTGAATAATCGGGGCGAGCGTGACTCCGTGGTTAGCGTGCTGGAATGTGAATTTGAGGGTTCATGGTTCGTGTGCCGTTGCCGCATAATCGCGCTCCGTGCCTTGGGGCTGTGGGTGCTTCAGAAGAATGCCATTCAATTTCTACTATTCAATTAGAGTAGTACAAGAACTAACAGTGGGTGGTATTGACTAGCCAACTTCCCTTTAATCTATTGCTTCAAAGTTAGGTACAGCTAATGCAGATAACACATGTGCAGCTTTGCTCTAATAACACATGTGCAGCTTTGCTCTAATAACACATGTGCAGCTTTGCTCTGATATCCGATACAAATAAACAAGCTTGAGTAATTACGATTTCAACTGGACCCATGTTTTCAATCAGTGACACATGTTGGCCAAACTAGTATATTTCATTTACAAAACTGCATAAAGGAGAATTTAGGGCTTTTTCACTTGAGATATTCGCCATTGTTACTGAATTCCGCACATCTTGTACCTGCCGAGCTGTTAAAGTCTCAGATATAATTCGATCTTTGAGGCAATTTCCAGTCTTTAAGTTATATATCCTTTCTGCGGACATCTTGAAGGGAGTTACTGGACAACAGATTGAGAACCTCTGCTCTAATGGATTTGTTTGTATTATGCACACTCCAGACTGTGAAACTTTATATGTTTCAATAGGACGCACGCGCCTGGATGATTAAGGCCTTTAATTTTGTTATATTACTCCAGAAATATTTAATACATGCTAGAGAGCACTCAGTTCTGTCAGAATTGAGGTGACAAAATGTAAGAACTGAAGCTTATCAACCGTATCAGCTACATCTTCTTTTATACCTATATCATTAGAACATTAGAGCCTAAAGCTTTGAAAATAGATTAAAAATCGCCAAGTACATCTTTCATAGCTCTTCTCTTCAGAAGTAGAACCGATAGCACGTATCTGTTTGATTAGTTTGTAGTTGTGCTTATTTACCTATTCCTAGCCCCCTCTGGGGCTCTGGATGATATTATTAGGTATTTTGAGGATATTTAATCAAAAGTAAGCATAGTATCATCAAACCATTGATGTTTTTAGACAAATTTAGCGTTCATATGTGATATTAAAATGTTACTGCAACTTTTAAAGTAAAAACGCTATCTATCAGAATATTTATCTAACAGTGTAAGATAACGTTGTATATTGGACTTTACCTGAATTATTTTAGTTTGACAGACAACACTTATTTCTTTTAATAAATAAAGACTTGACGATTTATAAGATGAAAAGTCACTGTTCAATTAGTATTCAATTATATATGTATTCACTCGTGGAATAGTAAAATACACACACACAACCTAACACTTGTTAGAAAATTATTTATTTATCTTTACAAAATAAATCGGCGATTATCTAAATAACTAGTCAACAACATTCATTTTATTATAAGAAAATAACTCACATAAAATTTTTGAAAGCTCACTGGGTGAGAATCTAGTGTAAACCTCCCCCCTCCAACCTGTCCCTCTGCACGAGATATATCTTCATGATAGACTTATAACAACAATATATCACACTCTCAGACACCAGCTAAATATCATTTCGCGAAGGTTATCAGCGTGAAGAGTTTTTTTTTTTTTAATAACGAAATAATTAAAGGAAGTGCTCTGTCGGTTTAACTGGAAAACCTGTATGTCCGATAACAAACTTGTTTTCCAGCGTTATTAACATACAGTGATATCAGCAATCAGACCTGTTACGGTTAGAATCTCTTTAAAAGATCATACTACTCTTCAGCAAGAGAGAGAATTTGTCATACAGTGATATCAGCAATCAGATCTGTTACGGTTAGAATCTCTTTAAAGATCATAATACTCTTCAGCAAGAGAGAGAATTTGTCATACAGTGATATCAGC
This sequence comes from Limulus polyphemus, assembly GCF_000517525.1. Classification (NCBI taxonomy): domain Eukaryota; kingdom Metazoa; phylum Arthropoda; class Merostomata; order Xiphosura; family Limulidae; genus Limulus; species Limulus polyphemus. The sequence continues at coordinate 68,241 of NW_013667053.1, forward strand.
AATCAGATCTGTTACGGTTAGAAACTCTTTAAAGATCATAATACTCTTCAGCAAGAGAGAGAATTTGTCATACAGTGATATCAGCAATCAGATCTGTTACGGTTAGAAATTCTTTAAAGATCATAATACTCTTCAGCAAGAGAGAGAATTTGTCATACAGTGATATCAGCAATCAGATCTGTTACGGTTAGAAATTCTTTAAAGATCATAATACTCTTCAGCAAGAGAGAGAATTTGTCATACAGTGATATCAGCAATCAGATCTGTTACGGTT
>NW_013667053.1:69151-70141 GCF_000517525.1 Limulus polyphemus
ATTAAATGTTTCGTTCTCTTTCTATAGCTCTTAGTTGTCTGCTATTAAATGTTTCGTTCTCTTTCTATAGCTCTTAGTTGTCTGCTATTAAATGTTTCGTTCTCTTTCTATAGCTCTTAGATGTCTGCTATTAAATGTTTCGTTCTCTTTCTATAGCTCTTAGATGTCTGCTATTAAATGTTTCGTTCTCTTTCTATAGCTCTTAAATGTCTGCTATTAAATGTTTCGTTCTCTTTCTTCTGTTGTATGTTTTCGCCTCTTTCTACTATTGAACGTTTTCGTTCTGTTTGTATAGTTGTGGGATGTTTTCATTCTATATCTACTTGATATTTCAACTGTAGCATGTTGTGCAGATAACTTTATCAGGTGGCTTATTGTTTTTTTTTATATCAGGCCAATGACTAATGGTTTAATCATATATAAGTATTACGGTATGAAAGTTTCATACATGCTAAATAAGTATAGCAGTTGGACTTTGGCTTCTTTTTACAGATATACTGTACTTACCGTCGTATCACAAATATACGGTTTCTGACCTGAGATCCGTAGTACACAACTTAGGAAATTACTTAGATAAAATAGTTTTCAGTGCCTTACTAAGGAAATGCACAATATTGGGGAGGAGGTGGGGTAGTTATTTCATACATCTGTAAATTTAATACTCACTACTATGATATCAAATGAAACGCTGGTTATTTGACATCTAACAAATTTTAATTTCTGGTATCGCTGTTTTATTTACTAAGTTCAATCAGCATTGCAGGTGTACATTGGGTGTATAGTGTCTTGTGTCCTACCAAAAGTATCTGGGCATATTGTCATAGAAAGGGACCTTAATAATATCGCTGTTTTATTTACTAAGTTCAATCAGCATTGCAGGTGTACATTGGGTGTATAGTGTCTTGTGTCCTACCAAAAGTATCTGGGCATATTGTCATAGAAAGGGACCTTAATAATAACTGCCCTAATATAGTATAGTACCACCTTTGG
>NW_013667053.1:70875-75839 GCF_000517525.1 Limulus polyphemus
GGGGTGGGGTGGGGGAAAGTCAAGTCAAAATCAAGGGACAATGGACCCGCCTTCAAATTTTTGCGTTACAGGCAAGCTTCCACGGTCAGATTTGATGAGTTTAATATTTGCAAGGTTAGTTTAAGCGATACTGTAGACTTGTAATTTCACCTTATGGTAAGAACAACATTAAAGGTTAATATACCTTAATCTACACATTCATTTATAAAAAGTAAATAAAAGTCTTTCCAAAACTTAAGTCATGGCAGGCGGTTTTTCTCTATTGAATATGAATTAAATTGAATTTGATGTAAGATAAGGTCTGATTACTGCATTAAAAAATCAATACTGAATGTGTTTTTGGTGAATTTCAGAATAATATTTTATTACAATAGGACCACATCTATACAATTTATCGGTTTCTCAAAGACAAACATAACGAATGGCATAATTTATTTAATGATATTAAATATTCCACAATTACATAGAGGAATGCAATCTTAACAGTTAGCATGTATCATGTAAAATGTTAGTCCTACTATTGCTGATACCCACAACTGACTAAATGTGATGTACATGATATGTTCGGATTTAGGTATTACGCAATTAAATAATATTATAATTAACTCTTAGGTAGGCTAGGTTACGGCAACAGCGAAATTTACCTGCAAAAAAAAGCAACAAAAAACAACACCAAGTTTATTCATATTCTATCTGGGTATCTAGATATTTTAGGTAAAGTTGTTGTTTCATAAGTAATATGAAATTTCGAAGTGAATAAAATACTTGTAAATTCATATGCATATGTTGAATGAATAAAGAAAGAATTATGCTTTTCATTTTCCAGGGGAGGGGCAAGTGCCCCCCCCCCTGCGGACGCCCGTGATGGTATTCATTCCACATCTTGGCACGTTGGTGTAGTTATACCCCTGTAAATTTGTGGAAAGTTGATATTTGGCAATTTTATAGAATGTGTGTGACACATGTTAAGCTTCGACAGAGCATTTGGTCGTCATGAACATTGTTTTAGAAGTTACAGGTGCCACTGAATTGCATCCTGCGCAGTAGATGGAGTTAACCCCGTGAAATTACGTGGATCTAAAGATCACATGGTTTACGAGAAGCGTAACATTGCCATCCACTATCTTGGACGTCAAACCGTCCAATTATGTGATTAACTGCGCCCTGAATCTTGGAAACTATGCCCAAATGGCGCATGAAAATATGTTGAAAGAGCTTTATATAGATTATTCTGTTATTTTAGATCCATATTTGATTCCAGAGGAAGTTTGGACGACTCTTTATACCACGGACTTGTCTGATCATGATATAGATTAAAATCTTGATCACTTTACAGATTTTTACGTATATTTTATTGAATCCATCAGTAGCTTTACCCATGAAAACATGAAAGGCTATAAAAATATAGGTAATTATGAATTCTTCTTAGCAGGATAGGTATTAGACGTGAAAGTAAAAGATATTGCAGCTCATGTCCTTGTAATTGCTAAAGTGAGTGTTTTAAATCTTCCATTGGCGCTACAATGAGTATAAAATTTGTGTTTACTAGTATCTGGTATTAATAGCATTTGTTCATTGTGATGTTATTTGTATGCCTCTCGACCTTGACCTAATCTAACAACAGTACCTATATCATTGTAATTACACACATTTCTCGTTAATGCCCGTATAAATGATACGATGCTCTTATCAAATACCAGTAGTTTCAATAATTAATGATAAAGTTGAAATTCATAAATATATTATTTAACAAATTGATTCTGATACTTTTCACAAAACATGCACTGCAGGTACGAAAATTAATTTAATTTTTGAATGATACGAAAATTGAATTGTTTGTTTCTCAGAACTGCAGTAACCCATTTTGATTCTCTTTTTGGGTTGGGTCTGTTGAGAATCTGTAAAAAGATACACCCGGTATATCTGGTTCTAAACCCGATCTGTTGGCGCAGCCAAAAGTGCAACAGTAGAAATACATTTTCGAGTTTTTTTTTCACTGCTTAGAATATACGCGTGCTGCTATTCAATATGGCAGGCACTAGGATAAAAAACAACAACATTATAACGTGATGTCATTCTGGAAAGGTCTAGACATTTCAATAAAGAAATTAACAAGTAACCTCTTAGATTTATAGAAACTAGTGTATTTACATGATCATTCAAATATGAAATCCCAACACATATTGTATCTTACAGTGGTTGCTTGTCAGTTTGGAGTTTTTCATTCATCAGATTAATCTTCACGTTGTTTTGCTTAACTTAAATACTCCTTCAACGTATACGTGGTCAAACTGTGTTGCAGTAAAGTACTTTCGTTTGTATGTATTATTTCTCTGTGGTAGTTAATTGTTGATGTTAAGCGCAAGGCTACACAATGGACTATCTGCGCCCTTTTCACCGCGGGAAATTGAACCTCGGACTTTAGCATTGTAAATCCTTAAACGTACCGCTCGGTGGGGAGGGGGGGGGGTTACGTGGTATTTATTTCCTAAGAACGCCTGTAAACTTAATACTCGGTTGAGCCAACATTTAACCGTCTGAGACTGGGTTTTCGTTAAATTCTTTACATTTTGTTTGTTTGTTTGTAATTAAGCACAAAGCTACACAATGGGCTATCAGTGCTCTGTCCACCACGAGTATCGAAACCCGGATTCTAGAGCTGTAAGTCCGCAAACATTCCTTACCTCTGTACTCTCTTTATACATTTACAACTGTTTTAGAAACATTTTACTTGTACTTTACCTTTTACTGCAGCCTATAACACAGAGATGTTTTAATTATTATAAACAACCGAATTTCCTTGTTACAAAATTTTGAAATGCGGGAAACATTGTTATTAAGGACTGCAGGTTGTTTTAGATGATTGTAAATTATATCATTTTTTGTGTGTATTGTTGTTATTCATATCCTGATCAGTCAGTAGTAATTTTATATTGTACTATATACGTTTAATTCCAACAAAGCATTGCTTCATTGTTGTTAGTTTTACATGTTATCTGTCTTAACGTAACCCATTGTTTGTAAATTAGCACAGTAATACGCCGGTTTGTTATTTTATTTTGCGGTTTCTCCTGACAATAAAAAAATAGTTAATATGAAATTTGATAATTCTGTTTTGTTTTTTGTATTTTATATTAGAACTGCAGATATTTTTGATAATGATAATATGTTTTAATATGCCAAAGACACAGTTGATTTATTTGAACATTGAAGTATTTAAAGAAATCACTTTAAACTGATGTATACATAATCTGCCCAGTGTTTTGTTGATATATATTTTCACGAACACTTTCTACTTTCTCTAAGTCTCTAACTGCTATCTTTATAACTATTTATCCCTTTATTATTCAACCTCGTGCAGCAGGTTAAGCAACTACATAAGAACGACTAGCATATGCTATTTCAATGGCGACATATATAACACCTACATTTTCTTCAAGTTGAATTCCTTACCATTCAACAGTGCAATGTCGGCACGTTAGACTTATGACTGGATCATTGTCACAATTCCTTTCAAGGAAGGGTATTCATATAGAGAAAGTGCTAAACATTTTATAGAGCTGAAAGAAACAATATTTCAAAAAAGAAAACATTCAGTGATCTCCATAAATGCTAGAAACCTCGCACAGTAGAAAGTTTAGTACAGTGATGTGATCTAAAACCACACTATGTATGTCACCTTGGAGCAAAGTTATTAAAAGAGAATCTTCTGACCCATAAAAAAAGTATTGCGATGAAAATTGGCATATCTCCTCTTTCCGTCAACAATAAAAGAAACAACGATTAGTAACATCACAATCTTTCAGCCACAACATAATTCGAAATCAACAGTTATGTTCCAGAAGAAAAAGATAAAAAAACCTGGAAATACAGAAATCCCATTCGACCATATTCTTAACAATTTTTTTGACGCAAATCAAATTGTTTTTGATCTGTTTAAACATGATCATGGAGCCTACGCTTGTGTACACTGAAGAGTCTGTAAAATATTTAAGATGTTTTTCGAAGATTATGCTTTTCTATCTTTGTAGAAGCTTGTTACATTGAAAACTGCGGTGTTTGACCATAGTGCATAATCATGTCTATCAGATTAAACGCGATGTTTGGCCATAGTGCATAATAATGTCCACCAAATTAAACGCGATGTTTGGCCATAGTGCATAATCATGTACACCAGATTAAACGCAATGTTTGGCCATACTGCATAATAATGTCCACCAGATTAAACGCAGTGTTTGGCCATAGTGCATAATAATGTACACCAGATTAAACGCAATGTTTGGCCATAGTGCATAATAATGTCCACCAAATTAAACGCGGTGTTTGGCCATACTGCATAATCATTTACACCAGATTAAACGCAATGTTTGGCCATAGTGCATAATAATGTCCACCAGATTAAACGCAGTGTTTGGCCATAGTGCATAATAATGTACACCAGATTAAACGCAATGTTTGGCCATAGTGCATAATAATGTACACCAGATTAAACGCAATGTTTGGCCATAGTGCATAATAATGTCCACCAGATTAAACGCAGTGTTTTGCTATAGTGCATAATCATGTCTTCCAGATTAAACGCAATGTTTGGCCATAGTGCATAATAATGTACACCAGATTAAACGCGGTGTTTTGCTATAGTGCATCGCCATGTCCATCAGATTAAACGCGGTGTTTGGCTATACTGCATAATAATGTCCACCAGATTAAACGCAGTGTTTGGCCATAGTGCATAATCATGTCCACCAGATTAAACGCAGTGTTTGGCCATGGTGCATAATCATGTCCACCAGATTAAACGCGGTGTTTAGCTAAACTGCATAATAATGTCCACCAGATTAAATGCAATGTTAGGCCATAGTACATAAATCATGTCCACCAGATTAAACGCAGTGTTTGGTCATGGTACATAATCATGTCCATCAGATTAAACGCAGTGTTTGGCCATAGTACATAAATCATGT